>NW_021703775.1:20148304-20321326 GCF_005190385.1 Monodon monoceros
TTACCCGAAGCCTTACCCTAACCCGTCCCGTAATCCTAACCCGTACGCTAACACTAACCAGTACCCTAACACGTACGCTCACCCTAAACCGTTGTCGTACCCTAACCTGTACCCTAAACCGTCCCCGTCCCCTAACCCTAACCCTAACCCTAACCCTAACCCTAAACCTTACCCGAAGCCTTACCCTAACCCGTCCCCTAATCCTAACCCTTACGCTAACACTAACCCGTACCCTAACACGTACGCTCACCCTAAACCGTTGTCGTACCCTAACATGTACCCTAAACCGTCCCCGTCCCCTAACCCTAACCCTAACCCTAACCCTAACTCTAACCCTTACCCGAAGCCTTACCCTAACCCGTCCCCTAATCCTAACCCGTACGCTAACGCTAACCCGTACCCTACCACGTACGCTCACCCTAAACCGTTGTCGTACCCTAACCTGTACCCTAAGCCGTCCCCGTCCCCTAAACCTAACCCTAACCCTAACCCTAACCCTAACACTGTGTTGAGCCTGAAGTGCTCAACCACCAGATCAACTGGAACCTAAGGGATGATGATGTTGACCTTTCCTGACCCTTGTGACTTCCATCAACTAAAGCTTAGACTCTGTCAACCACCCAAGCTCCTTCATGAATATGAATGTACCCTTCGCTTAAAACTTCCCCAATTTTTCTGTTCAGAGAGTCATTGCTTTGGGAAAGATCCCTGGTGTTCTCCTTACTTACTGCAAGAAATAAATCCTTCCTCCTCCCAATCTTGGCTTAGTTGTGTCTTTTGGCTTGACAACCACCAAGATGCAAACCCAGTTTTCAGGTAACAGGTGCATATATATTTTCAAGTTAGTGTTTTGTTTTCTTTGAATAAATACTGAGAAATGGAATTGCTTAATATATGGTAGTTCTATTTTAAATTTTTTGAAGAATCTCCATACTGTTTTCTAAAGGGCTATACCAGTTTACAGCCCCTCCAACAGTGCACAAGATTTCTCCTCACCAACACTTGTTATCTCTCGTCTTCTTGATGATACTCATTCTAACAGGTATGTCTATTTTTATGTCAGCACCATACTGTTTTGATTACTATAGATTTGTAGTATAGTTTGAAATCAAGAAGTGTGATGTCTCCAACTTTTGTTTTCTTTCTCAAGACTGTTTTGTCTGTTTGGGACTTTTGTGACACCAAACAAATTTCAAGATTGTTTTTTCTATTTCTGTGAAAAATGCATTTGGAATTTTGTTTGTTTAGGGATCTCATTGAATCTGTAGATGGCTTTGGTTAGTATGGACTTATCAGATTGTGAAATAAGATTCATATTTTATGGAAAGACAAGAAAAACTTAAACATAAAAAATATTTCTCTGTCCTTTGGCCTTCTCTCTCCCACCTACTGTGCATTGTGTAGCTGCATTATGCAATGACCATAATTCCTCATCAGCAAAACTACCTGCTCAACCATAAAAAGCAACATTTTCCTAGGACCAACAAGACAGCTCCTTAAAAAAGAACACTCCTTCTTAATCTTGTAAGGGGCCATATGATCCATGACCAATTACTCCGTAGATTGTATAAACTGCCAGTAATATGCTATTTAATGTACAACCCTCTGTCTTAAAAACTTATATAACTGTGCTTTGATCTCTAACAGGCAAAACAGTTCTCAGAGCTTTCTGAGAGGCTGTTCCTGAGTTATAATCCTCAATGTGGCTTGAATAAAAATTTCCATTTCTTTCTTAGATTGACTGATTAGGTTTTTTGTCAACAAGATAAAATAGGCTTTAAGCCAAAACCAGTAACAAGAAACAAAGTAAAAGCATATGACAAAAGAAAACACCATTTCCTAATTAAAACCCTCAACAAATTGGGTATAGAAGGAGTAGATATCAACATAATAAAGGCCATATATCACAAAATAATAGCTAACATTCTACTCAAAGGTGAAAAGTTGAAAGCTTTTCCTGAAGATCAAGAATGAAACAAGAGTTCCCACTTTCACCACTCTTAACTCTGATTTTATATACAGAAAATCCTAACGACTCAAACAAAAAATTGTCAGAACTAATCAACAAATTTAGTAAAGTTTCAGGATATAAAATCAACATACAGAAATCAGTTGTGTTTCTCACTTTCTTTCACGGGAGAAATCGTGGCTGAGATCTCTCTTGGACTTAGGCTGTGCCATCTTGGGAGAGAGCTGTTGTATAGATAAAATCAAGCCCTTCCTTTTGATAGGGATAGAGTAGGATAGTTACAAGGGTAGTTTTGGAAATCCCACTAGGGGATTTTAGATAGAAAGGGAAATCTAGGGAACTTTTGGAAACCACTGTAAGTTGATAATCACTCAAGAAAGCTATCAGAACATTGTGAAACAAAGCAGGCTTGCCTAATAATAAAACCATAAATAAAAGCACGATATATGCCTTAGGCTATTAAATGAAAAAGTGAGGCCTTCGTCCTGCTGACTGAGGTCAGCAAGATAATGATCTTTAGGACATCCACCTCCTCACATACCAAGGACAGGAATATAAAGGAAAGATGACATTCTAAAGTAGAAGCCCCTCCTTATACTGAATGCTGAGATGATTTAACATATCTTAGTATATATTACTACTCCTCCTTTTGCTGATTTGAATAGCGCCATGATAGGTCTGGTTGGACCATAGAGGGTCAAAAAGTCCCCCACCCAATGCAAAGGAGGAACTAATGGTGTAAACTTGATGTCTACTCAAAGAATGAGGAAGAAGGTATTCTCTTCTCCTCCCTCCCCACTTTTCCTTTGATTATTAAAATGTAGCCCACTTAGTTCTCAGGGAAGAGCCCTCTCGCCTGCCCGGTTTTATCCTTCACAAACATCTTATATTAATAAATCTACCTCTTACCTGTCACTTTGCCTCTTGCCGAATTCCTTCTGTGCTGAGACATAAAGAACTTGAGCTTCATTCACGTTGTGCAGTATCACTTTCACCCTCTTCAGTGTGTCCAAGCTTGTATTTTTTTGCTTCAATGGTATGCTGGAACTTCTCCTCTGGAAAACTATACTTCCACAAAGGTTGTCTTGTCCATGGGTAATTGTCTAAAACATTGTTTTCCAGAGGCTCTCTGACCTTGATGAGAGGGACTGGAGCTGGTTCATGGGCCACTGCAGGTTTCACGAACAGGACCTAGGTCTACCTATTACTGAATGCACAGTTGGGCAAGACTCCTCTGCAGTTCCTTGGTATATAGTACTGAACATCAGTTACTACAAAGGCATTTTTGTCTATGGATAAATACCAAATTATTGTTTTTGAAGGGGAGGACAAAAATGAGGGACATCTTATTCTGCCACATGCTGATGTCACTCCTCCTCTTCCATTGTCCTGAACACTAGCTCTTGGCTTCTGCTGAGATAGCTAATTTCCTTATCAAACAAACCTTTGGTCACATCCTTAATGTTCTCTTCTGACCACACTCTCTCATTTTTCACAATATGGATAAGCTGAGAATTTTTCAAATCTTTAAGTTCTGTTGCCTTTTTGATTAACAATTCATCTTTAGGTCAATTATCTCTTCTCACATTTTACTATAAGCAATTAGGTGAAGCCAAGCCACAGCTTCAACACTTTGCCTACAAAGAGCTTAACTAAATATCCAGTTTAAGTGCTTGCAAGTTTTATCCTCAATTTAGCCAAGTTCTTTGTTACTTTATAACAAGGATGGCCTTTCTTCCATTGCACAATAACATGTTCCTTATTTCCTTCTGAGTCCTTATCAGAATGCCTCTACCATCCATATTTCAGCCAGTATTTTCTTAAGGATACCTTAGAGGCTCTCAATCTCTAAGGAGATTGAAAACCTCTACAGCACTCCTTTTTCTTTCTGGGCCCTTAACAGAATCACCCTTAATATTACATTCATGGCAATGCAGGCTTTTTCTGGTATGCATCTTGAAACTGTTCCAACTTCTCCCCATTACCCAGTTCCAAAGCTGCTTCTACATTTTTATGTATTTGTTACTGCAGCACCTCCACTTCTCAGTGACAATTTCTGTCTTCAAGGAAGTGAGGAAAAACTCTGAGAAACTCCTACCTCCTTGTATCCAGGAGACTTTCCCATAAGTATAATCAGAATAAAATTGTATTATAGGCCCAAACCTAAACCAGTCACTCAAAGGGGGACCATGATTAGATTAGATTAAACAGGATTCAGATAAAGTCAGTCTCCCTTGAAACTCATAGCAACACAGAGAAGGTTACATGCTTGAAAAACAAATTGTGGATCTTCTGGGATTTTTGTTTGTTTATTTGCTTGTTTTTTAGAGAAGAAAGTGGAGGTACGTGTTTGATGGAGAACATCTGCTGCTCCTAGTTTCACACCTTTATTTACCTTCACCCTCTAAACTTTTACAATTACCAGCTTTATAACCTTGGGCAAGTTCCTGAGGCTCTTTAAACTTAAATTTCCTCATCTATGGTATGCTTTCAGGAAAAAAATTTCCATGCAAACTCCTCACCTTTAATATATAAGACAAAATATAATATGACTGATGGCTGGTATTGCCTTGATCTTTAGACAAAAATCTTTTCTTCCTAAATGTAGAGTCAGCTTTAGAATGCAAATACTTCTGAAAAGGGGAGTAAGTTACTATCCAACTGTGAGTGACTGATATTGGATACTGTCCTGTGGTCAGGATTGACAGGAGGAGGGGTAAATATGGAGCTTAAGCACACCAAGGATCTGGAATTTGGGAGCAAGGGCACTACTAAATCCTGTCTATCCTCTATACTACTTCTCTTTTTCCTAGCATGGTAAAATATTCCAAAGTCTATTAAGAAAGATGTTAAAGCAAAGAGAAGGTATTTGCAGGGAAATAATCAGCATGAAAACTTGGAAATTTCTCTCCCAAAACACAAGGGTAATCACTTACTAGTGAAAGAAAGCTACAGGGAAATGGGTGGGTAGTTTGGTGAGGTGGAAAGAACACCTGATCAGGAGACAGAAACCAGGTCCAAGTCTGTCTTTACCATTTATACTCAATTTTACCTTGAGTAAATTCTGAGCCTATTTTAGATCCAGTCTTTCCATTTGTCACATGACAGTAAATGTGTCTGCCTTCCCAATCTCTCAAGTGAACCACAAGAATTGAATAAATCAGTGAAAGTGTTTTGAAAAACATTATTTTTCATTAATACGGATGAGAATGTTCCTTGTCTTTATTAAGATAATCCAAGTTTCCAACACCTATCTTCTTTTTTTACCAGTCAGTAAATTTAACCAGTAAATTTAACATCTAAAAAAAAATCTGGGTCGAGGGTATTTTCTAATGTTAGAGTTTGGGAAAACTGACAATGCAAAATCCCATCTACTTTCTAACTGATGTGTGATGTTCAGGAAAAAAATCTTGCCAAATGATTTCTTTCCTAATAACAGATACATATAAATATATGAAGATGAAGCACCTCAGTTAAAGATAAAAAGGTAACACAAAGCCAGTTCAAGTCCTCAATGAAATAATGGTAAGACAGTGAAAATAACATGGCAGTATCCCACAGTCCATCAACACTTAAGAGACCATTCTTCTAAGTCTCTGTTCATGACAATTACATTCATTCCTTTGAAGACTCCTCCCTTAGGAGAGTATGCTGAAGCCCAGGGATAATTTCCAGGAAAGATCCTGACTATAAAACAGCTTTACTGAAGTTTTGAATTATTAATTATTTCCTAATTAGTTTCTGTGATCACATTTGCCCTTTTATCTCCAAATGATGCTATCACTGTAATTTTTATAATTGAAAAGAATAAAGATGTGGACTTCAAATGCTTGGTAGCAGCACAGTTGAGGATAATATGTCTGCTGGAATGTTACCTATGTCTGCCAAAGCCCTGTGGCCAGTCGGAGTCTAGGACCGAAATTGGGGAATTTCTGTGCAGCTACTTGACTGAGACCGTGTGTGTATGTATATGTGTGCTCATGTGTATTTGTGTGTGTGTGTCAGCAAACAGAGTTGTGGGAGAAACTAGACAAGTTTGACTCCAAAGACCTACATCTTGTTTCTGCTCTTTATCTTACAAGTGTACCCAGAGTCAGCTACTCTCCCTTCCTGATCTTGGGCTTTTACCTGTAACACTAAGATCATAAAACTTGCTCTTCTTATTTCACAGTGAGTTCATAAGAATTAGTTAAATGATGAATCATTAGGAAATATTCTGAAAAGCATTTTCCTATCAATGACTCATCTAATGCTCAGCAAACAGAAATGCTAGTCAATACTCAGAGACCAGTTTATATCCTTCCTTCTTCATGAAATAGAAATAATCTTAACTAAGGAGGTGAAAGACCTATACTCTGAAAACTATAAAATACTAATGAGGAAATTGAAGTTAATAGAAAAAAAATGGAAAGATATCCCATGCTCTTGGATTGGAAGAATTAGTGCTGTTAAATGGCCATACTACCCAAAGCAATCAACAGATTTAATGAAATCCCTATCTAATTCTGTGATATTTTTCACAAAACTAGAAGAAATAATCCTAAAATTCATATGGAACCACAAATTTTGGCCCTTAATTGCAAAAGCAATCTTGAGAAAAATGAACAAAGGTGGAGATATCACCCTCCAAGACTTAGAAATATATTACAATGCTACAGTAATCAAAACAGCATTGTACTGGCACCAAAATGGACACACATCAATGGAATAAACTAGAAAGCCCAGAAATAAACCCATGCACTTATGGCCAGTTAATACGTGACAAAGGAGGCAAGAATATACAGTTGAGAAAAGATAGTCTCTTCAATAAATGGTTCTGGGAAAACTGGACAGGTACATGTAAAACAATGAGATTAGAACATTTCCTCACAACACATACAAAAATAAACTCAAAATGATTGAAAGTCCTAAATGTAAGACCTGAAACCATAAAACTCCTAGAAGGGAACATAGGCAAACACTCTGACATAAATTGTAGCAATGTTTTCTGGGATCTGTCTCCTAAGGCAAAAGAAATAAAAGCAAAAATAAACAAATTGGACTTAATTAAACTTAAAAGCTTTTGCACAGCAAAGGAAATCATTGACAAAATGAAGACAACCTACAGAATGGGAGAAAATATTTGCAAACAATGTAACTGCCAAGAGGTTAATACCCAAAATATATAACTAGCTCATAAAACACAATATCAAAAACAAAAAGCCCAAAAAACAAAAACCACCGAAACCCAAAAACCCCAATCAAAAAATGAGCAAAAGACCTGAATAGACATTTTCCAAAGAAGGCATACAGATGTCTAAAGGCATGTGAAAAGATGCTCAACATCACTAGTTATTCGAGAAATGTAAATCAAAACCACAATGAGTTATCACCTTACACCAATCAGAATGGCTATCATCAAATGTCTACAAATAACAAATGTTGGCAAGGATGTGCAGAAAAGGGAACACTTTTACACTGTTGGTGGGAATGTAAAGTGGTGCAGCCACTATGGAAAACGGTCTGAGGGTTCCTTAAAAAGCTAAAAATGGAACTAACATATGACCCAGCAAATCCAGTCCTGGGTATATATCCAGAAAAAATGAAAACACTAATTCAAAAAGATACATGGGCCACAATGTTCATAGCAGTACTCTTTACAGTAGGCAAGATATGGATGCAACCCAAGTGTCCATCAACAAATGAATGGATAAAGAGGATGTAGTGTATGTATTACTCAGCCATAAAGAAGAGTGAAATTCTGCCATTTGAAGCAACATGGATGAACCTAAAGAATATTACACTTAGTGAAATAAGTCAGACAGAGAAAGACAAATACTGTATGATATCACCTGTAAGTGGAATTTAAAAAAATAATACAAATACATGTATATCCCAAAACAGAAACAGATGCACAGATATAGAAAACTACTGGTTATCAGGGGAAAGAAGTAAGGGAGGAAGAGCACACTAGGCATATGGGATTAAAAGATACAAACCACTATGTATAAAATAGATAAGCAAGAAAAATATATTATATAGCACAGGGAATTATAGCTATTATCTTGTAATAACTTTTAGTGTCATATAAACTGTAAAAATACTAAATCACTAGGTTGTATGCTTGAAACTAATATAATATTGTGAATCAACTATACTTCAATAAAAGAAGAAATAGTTCTTAATGCATTTTAATAAAATTTTGAATTTTTAACTGTTATAATTTGCCTAGACTTTTGATACTTCTAGGTTTCTTTATTATTCCTAGAGAACAAAACTGTATATTTTATTTTGAGCTCCTCAAATGATGTTCTCATTTTTTTTAGACTGATTAAGATGGTGTTCTCATTATCTGAAAAAAGGCAAACAAAAGACTGACCTGCCTTCCTGCACTAGATCCTGTTCAGTGCTCACAGCATTTTTTGGCAAACCGGTGGCCATCTTCTCCTTGCTGAGACTGCTTGCCTCCGCGTTGCCAGCTCCTGACTGTGGCCATCAGTTCATAAGGCTGGATTGATTTGCACCATTCCAGACAACTTTTTCTTCCTTCATTTCCTGAAAATACCTCTCATAAAAATGTTTAAGTATTTACTGAAAAAAAATGGGGACACTGGGAAGTAATGCCAGTGCAGAGAAGAATACCACATCAAGATCAATGTCAGATAACACAATTCCTTGAAATTCCCTGACAAAATGAATTCCCACCAGTTGAGTTCCCTTATGGTCCCTTGGCCTAGGAAGGTAAGTGAAGTTCTGTTCTTCACCTCATGTCTTCTTGCTTCTTGATTTTTCCAGGATCCTCTTGTCTTATGTCTCATGAGATACAGTGAACAACTCTCAAACCCATGTTTCTTTTGTAAGCAGAGCAGTCTTTATTTAGTTGTGCTCCATTCTTCCCAGAAATTCCTGAAAAATATTTGGGGGATTATATTATGTTTATTACCTTATGAGAAATATCAAAATATTTGTCTGAAACATGAAAAAAATTCTCATATTTTGGTGAGTTATTTCACTATCATCCTAATTAGAGGCAACTTTAAACATTGTTTTTTAATGAAATACATTGTTTACAGTAAATAAGGGGAGGGGAAGTCACTGTGGATGAGGATAATCAGATACAATTTTAAAAGGATAAAAATGTGGTCTTAACCTGAATTCCAAGGTCTTTAAAATGGGAATGAAAAGAGAAGTGAAGGGAGGTGATGATAGGACAAAATGTTAGACTCCAT
Source organism: Monodon monoceros (assembly GCF_005190385.1). Lineage (NCBI taxonomy): Eukaryota > Metazoa > Chordata > Mammalia > Artiodactyla > Monodontidae > Monodon > Monodon monoceros. The sequence goes on from NW_021703775.1 coordinate 20,157,482, forward strand.
TTCCTAGCCCCCTTGCAATCAGATGTGGCCTTAGGCTTGAGCTATAGCCAATGAAATGTGAGTAGACATGATATGTACTAGTTTTAGGTATGTATTTGTATTCTTCCCTTTCTGCCAGCTGAATGAGTAGGATGGTGAGGCTATAGAAGAGACAAAGCCACAGGTAGAAGGAACCTGGACCTCTGAAGAACTACATGGAAGAGAACTCCCCTGCTGATGCACTGTTGTCTGTGAATAATGTCCACAATAATTTTCTTTTGATCCAGAGGAGAAATGAGTAGTATGTTGGTTAAACTTTACATCTGTACTTTTACCTGGGTCTTTCTCTATACTTAGAAAAGGACCCCTGTCTTTACTAAACAGTGTCCCTTCTTTATCTTCAGTGTTGGCCTCAGAAATCCCCTTCTACAAAAAATAAATAAATAAATAAATAAATCATTCTTTGTTTCTCAATGGCTGTTACCTCCATACTTCATTTTCTCGGTTTACATTAGGTTTGTTCTCATACTGCATTATTTATAGTTCTTAGTGACACTTGCCCTTGCTAGATCAAGCTTGAAGTCCAAATATAGTAGCTGATATCTTCTTTATTTCTTCAGATGGATGTAAAGAAGTAGTGGTGCTCTTTGAGCAGGGCCTAGCAAGCTTGTTCTGTAAAGGACCAGATGGTAAATATTTTCAGCTTTGCTGGCCATACAGTTTCCATCATGACTACTTCACTCCACTGTTGTAGCAGGAAAGCAGCTATTGATAATAAAATAAATGAGCATGGCTTTGTTTCAAAACTTTGAATTTACAAAAATACAGATTTGGCCTGTAGATCATAATTTGATGAAGAGTATTCTTGATGGTTCCTTAGGCCTTCATACTCTCCTACAGAGTGCATATTAGGGAGTATCTCAATGGCCATAATACTGACAACATACATCTCTTTATATGAGTGAGCAGAGCCCAAGTCTGGAGATCAATAGGATCAATCAATATTCCTTAATTCAAACTGAACTGGAGCCTGATCACCTTTGAAAACGTAGGGAAACAGCTACTCTGTGGTAAGAAAAACTCAATTCACATTCAAGATGAACTCTTAAAAAAAATCTTCCTTCCCCTACCTAAAATTCTATTGTTATTGACTGGATTGCATTTAAATGCTAACTCTAATAGAACAATAATGAAGAAAATAATTAAATCATTACTTCTAAGTCCAACATCTGGATATTGCAATACACATATTATGTGTTATATGCATTATACAAGTTGGTGTGTATATATCTTTTCTATACGTACATTTTAAAAATAATTTAGATCAAACTATATTTATTTGGAAGACTTTTTATAAGAACATATTATAAAAATTACCACATGTCACTAATATGGACAAATAGCGTCAACCTAACATTCATCTTTTATTTGTCTGAGCATAATAGGTGTTCAATAAATATATTTAAATGAATGAATAAAATGTTTTATTACAATAGCCTTTCTATTGCTGTATAATTTCCCATTCTTTATTTGAATGTTTCAAAAAATTAACAAATTTATATTGATTGATATTTATTTCAATATTTTTTCTTTCACTTTTGAATATGTATTGTGTTAATACATTAAGATAAAATCACAGAAAAGCTTAAAATCTATGGAAAATTTTAAGGCCTTTTACAAATCTAGTTAAATTTCAAAGAGGGCTAGAATTTAAATTAAGGTAAAGCAAATGACCAATCTGCTCTATTTCCAACCAATCTTATGAAATCAGATATATTCAAAGTTTCATAAACTTTGGAATGAGAAGCCAAGCAGAATTTGAGATAAAAGGCCATTTCCTTAGGATTTCATAGAAGCATATATAGAAAGAGCCCATTGTGCAGCCAAATCAGTTCAGTTCATCACACCTTTATTGAATAACTGGTTTGGTAGGCTTTGGGTTTGACCCTACCTATATATAAAATACATATACTCTTGGATGAAGAGAGTCTATGCAAAAAGTCAAATAACCCAATTCATTCTATAAGGACAGCATTACCTTGGTACGAAAAGCAGACATTACAAGAAAATAAAACTACAAACCAATATCTCTTACAAATATAAATGTAAAAATCCTCAGTAAAGTATCAGCAAACAATTCAGCAACATATAAAAAGAATTATACACCATGACCTAGTGGAATTTATCCCAGGAATGCAAGATGGGTTCAACCTGTGAAAACCACTTAATGTAATGCACCATGTCAATAGAATAAAGGGCAATAACGAATTATCACCTCAGTGTTTTCGGAAAAAGCATTGTACAAATCCAACACCTCTATTGATAAAAGTGCTCAGCAAACTACTCATAGAAGAGAATTTCCTCAACTTGATAAAGGGCACCTATGAAAACCCCAAATTTCACATAATACTTAAGAGTCAAAGACTGAATTCTTCCCCCTAAGATCAAAAAACAAGACACAGATGTCTGCTCTTGCTATTTCCATTCAGCTGGGAGTTCCAGCCAGAGCAATTAGAGGGGGAAGAAAGAAAGAAAGAAAGAAAGAAAAGGCATCTAGATTTTTTAAAAAGAAGTAAAACTATCTCTATTTCCAGATGACATAATCTTGTGTATAGAAAATCCTAAGAATGTACAAGAAAACTATTACAGTTAATGAAAAATTCAACAAATTTGCAGGATACAAGATCAATATACAAACATCAGCTGTATTTCTATACACTAACAAGGAACAATCTAAAATGAAATTAACAAAACAATTCAAAAATAATAAAATGTTTAGAAATAAATTTAACAAAAGACATGCAAAACTTATACTCTGCAAACTACAAAACATTTTTGAAGGAAATTAAAGAAGACTTAAATAAATGGAAAGATCATCTATGTTTATGAATTGGAAGACCTAATATTGCTAAAATGGCAATTCTACTGAAACTGATCTATGGATTTAACATAACCCTAGTTTCTATTTTAGTAGAAATTGACAAGCAGATTCTAAAATTCATATGGTAATGCAGAGGTATCAATAGCTAAATGTTTTGAAAACGAACAAAGCTAGAGAACTTGGTCTTTACAGTTTCAAGATTTACTACAAAGGCCACATGGTACTGGCATAAGAATAGACATATAGATTACTGGAATAGAAGAGTGACCCCATAAATAAACCATTGTATTTATAGTCAATATATTTTGGCAAGGGTGCCAAGTCAATTCACTGGGAGAATTGTCTTTTCAACAGTGGTGCTGAGACACTGGATAGCCACATGAAAAGGAATGAATTTGTACCCTTTCCTTAAACCATTTAAAACAAAACTAACTCAAAACAGATTATAGATAGACATAAATGTGAAAGCTAAAATTATAAATCTCTAGTAAAAAAATACTTGAGAGCAAATATTTGTGACTTTGGGTTGGTTAGGCAAAACTTTCTTAGATAAAACATCAAAAGCATGCGTGGCAAAAGAAAACAGAGATAAATTGGACTTCACCAAAATTAACGTCTTTGGTTTTGAAAGGATATCATGAAAGTGAAAAGACATGCTGTAATCAAAAGGGTATATACTAATATATGTTGGTGAAGATGTGGAGAAATTGGAATCCTCATTAACTGCTGATGGGAATGTGAAATGTTGAAACCACTTTGGAGAACAGCTTGGCAGTTCTTTAAAAGGTTAAACATGGAATTACATTATAACCCAGAAATTCCACTCCTAGGTATACTTCCAAGAGAAATGAAAACATATCCATACAAAAACTTGTACATGAATATTCACAACAGAATTATTAATAAAAGCCCAAAGTGGAAAGAATCCAAATGTCCATCAAATGATAATCAAAATGTGGAATAGGCGGTGGTGGCCAAGAGGAAGGAATAGGAAGACCCAGAGCTCACCCCTGTCAAGAACACACCATAATTACAACTATATAGAACAACGATTGATGAAAATGACTTGAAAATTATCAGAAAAGATCTTCTACAACTAAAGACATAAAGAAAGAACCACAAGACAGATAGGAGGGGCACAGACATGGTATAGTCAAGATCTATACTGCTGTGGAGGGGATCCACAAATGGGAGGATTATTATAATTGCAGAGTCTCTATGCAAGGAGTAAGGGTTGCAAGCTCCATATTGAGCTCCCCAGCCTAGGTTCCTGCACCAGGAAGATGAGCCCCTAGAACATTTGGCTTTGAAGAATAGTGTGGTTTAATTTCAGGAGAGCCAGATGGCTGTGGGAAATAAAGACTCCACTCTTAATGGGTGCACACAAAATCTCACATGCTCCAAGACTCAGGGAAGAAGAAGTAATTTGAAAGGAGCCTGGGTCAGACCCACTCGCTGATCATGGAAAGCCTCCCAGAGAGGCAGAAGGCAGTAGAGACTCATCCTTGGGACATAGATGCTGGCAGCAACAATTTATGGGAGCTCATCTTACTATGAGAACATTAGTGCTGGCAAGCACCGTCTTGGGATTCACCCACCAGTGTCAGTGTCAGTACCTAGCCCCACCCACCAGCCTGTCAGCATGAGTCCTGAGATGCTGCAGCCAAACAGCTAGCTGGGCCGGGACACAACCTCACCCACCAGCAGGCCAACTCCAGCTCCAAGGTCCTCAGGGCCCTGAAACCAGAGACGTTAGGACTCAGCATCACTCACCAGTGGGTCAGCACTAGCCCCAGGGCTGGCTGGGTTTCAGCCCCACCCACCAACTGGTGAATACCAGCCCAGGGACTCTGGGGCCCCAGCCCCAGCCACAAGAAGGAAGATATCAGCCCTGGGACAAACATGACTCCACAGCCAGCTGTGTCAAGACCCAGCCCACCCACCAGCATGCCAGCACCAACCCTAGTAACCCCAGCCCTGCAGCTAGCCATCCCACTAGCCCTGATATCTTGTAGGTCTCCACAGCCAGCCACCTCATGACCTGGCCCTGCCAATCAGCTGGCTGATACCAGGAATGGTACTCCCTTGGTCTTGCATCCAACCATGCCAGTACCCAGCCCTGTCCTCCAGTCACCAGCAGCCTCTATACAAGGCAGGGCCTGGTAACCAACTGAACAAGGAGCCAACCATGCCTACCAACGGACCAATAATAGTCAGCCCACAAAAACAGAAAGGCCCATGCCGCCTAGATAGAGGGCATCTTTAACACATACAGCTTTGGTGACCAGAGGGGAGTGCACTGCTTGACCCCATAGGATGTCTCTTACATCAGGCCACTTCTCCAAGATCAGGCAATGTAACGAACCTACCAAAGACATTAAAATAAGAACATCAAATTAAGGAAAATGAGCCAACAGAGTAATATGCTCCAAATGAAGGAACAAGATAAAACCCCAGAAGAAGAACTAAGTGAAGTGGAGAAGAACAATCATTCGATAAAGAGTTCAAAGTAATAATCATAAAGATGTTCAAAGAATACTGGAGAAGGATGAATGAACACAATGAGAAATTTAATAAAGAATTAGAAAATATAAAGAAGAACCAAACAGAGCTGAAGAATACACAGCTGAAATAAAAAATACACCAGAAGGAATCAATAGTAGATTAGATGATAAAGAGGAATGGATGACCAATCTGGAAGATTGAGTAATAGAAATAAACCAAGCTAAACAGAAAAAAGAAGTTTAAAAAATGAAGAGTTTAAGGGACCTCTGAGACTACATCAAGTGTACTAACATTCACTTTATAATGGTCCCAGAAGGAGAAGAGAGAAAGGAGCAGAGAACATATCTGAAGACATAATACCTGAAAATTTCCCTAACCTGGGAAAGGAAAGGGACAACCAATCCAGGAGACAAAGAAAGTCCCAAAGAGCATCAACCCAAAGAGGACTATGACAAGACAAATTATAACTAGTATGGCAAAAATCACTGATAAAGCGAGAATATTAAAAGCAGCAAGGGAAAAAGCAAAAAGTTACGAAAAGGGGAACTCCCATAAAGATACCATCTGCCTTTTCAGCAAAAACTCTGCAGGGAAAAAAGGGAGTGGCACAGCATATTTAAAGTGATGAAAGAGAAAAAACTACAACCAAGAATATTCTACCCAGCAAGGCTATCATTCAGATTTGAAGGAGAGGTGAAAAAATTTATAGAGGAACAAAAACTAAAAGAGTTCACCACCAAGAAACCAGCTTTACAAGAAATGTTAGAGGGACTTTTCTAAGCAGAAAAGGAAAGGCTGAAACTAGAAATATGAACATTACAATGGGAAAAATCTCATTGGTAAAGAAAAATATCCAGTAAATGTAGTAGATCAACCACTAATAATAAAAGACAAAAAGTAGTGAAATCATCTATATCCACAATAAGTAGTTAAGGCATACACAAAACTAAAAGATATAAAATATGATGTCAAAAACAGGAAATGGGGGGGTGGGTGAGTAAAAATGCAGGATTGTTAAAATGTAATTGAACTTCAGAGATCAGCAACTTAAAATAAGCACACACACACATATGTGTGTATATATAGTATATATATTTAAACCTCATGGTAACTGTAAACACAAATCTGTAATAGATACAAACACACACACAAAAAGAGAAAGTATCCAAACATAACGCTAATGACAGTCACCAAATCACATGGGTACAGAGCAAAAGAAGAAGAAAGGAACAAAAAGAACTACAGAAACATCCCCAAAACAATTAACAAAGTGGCAATATGTACATACATATCAATAATTACTTTAAGTGTAATGAATTAATGCTCTAATCAAAAGATAGAGTGGCCCAATAGATACAAAAACAAAACCCATATATATATGCTGCCTACAAGAGATCACATCAGATTTATATACACACACAGACTGGAAGTGAGGGAATGGAAAAAAGTATCCCATGCAAGTGGAAATCAAAAGAAAGGTAACAATACTTATATCAGACAAAATAGACTTTGTAGCAAGAGACAAATAATGACTTTACATAATGATAAAAAGATCAATCCTACAAAAGGGTATGATGATTATAAATATATATGCACCCAACATAGGAACACCTAAATATGTAAGGCAAATATTAACAGACATAAAAGGAGAAGTTGACAGTAACAAAATAATAGCAGGGGACTTTAGTACCACAATTACATCAAGGGACATATCATCTAGACAGAAAATCAATAAGGAAGCACTAGCTTTAAATGGTACATTAGATCAAATGAACTTAATAGATATATGTAGAACATTCCATCCTAAAGCAGCAGAATACACATTGTTTTCAAGTGCACATGGAAAATTCCCTGGGATAGATCACATAAGAGGCCACAAAATAAGCCTCAGTAAATTTAAGAAGATTGAAATTATATCAAGCATCTTTTCCAACCATAACACTATGAGACTAGGAATTAACTACAAGAAGGAAACTGACAAAAACACAAATGTGTGGAGGCTAAACAATATGCTACAAAACAACCAATGGATCACTGAAGAAATCAAAGAGGAAATTTAAAATAATACCTGGAGACAAATGAAAATGGAAACACAACAATCAGAAATATATGAGATGTGGCAAAAGCTGTTCTAAAAGGGAAATTTATAGTGATACAATTCTACCTCAGAAAACAAGAAAAACCTCAAATAAACAACTTAATTTTTATACCTAAAGGAGCTAGAAAAAGAAGAATAAACCAGACCTAATGTTAATAGATGGCTTATAAAGATCAGAGCAGAAATAAATGAAATAGAGAGTAAAAAAGGAAAAAAGAAAAGATCAACGAAACTAAGAGCTGGTACCTTGAAAAAAAATTGATAAACATTTAGCTAGACTCATTAAAAAAAAAAAGAGTCCAAATCAACAAAATCAGAAATGACAAAGGAGAATTTGCAAAAGACCACACAGAAATACAATGGATCATAAGAGATGACTATGAACAATTATATGCCAATAAAATGGACAACCTAGAAGAAGTGGACAAATTCCTGGAATTATACAATCTCCCAAGACTGAATCAGAAATAAATTTTAAAAATGAACAGAAAAATTACTACTAATAAAATTGAATCAGTAATAAAAACTTCCAACTAACAAAATCCAGGACCAGATGGCTTTGCAGGTGAATTTTACTGAATGTTTAAAGAAATATCAACACCCATCCTTCTGAAGTTATTCCAAAAACTTGTAGAGAAAGGAATGCTTCTACAAGGCCTGCATCACCCTTGTGCCAAAAACAGACAAATACACCATACAGAAAGAAATTCATAAGCCAATACCACTGATGAACATGGATGCAAAAATCCTCAAAAATATATTAGCAAACCAAATTCAACAATACATTGAAAGGATCATACACCATGATCAAGTGGGATTTATTCCAGAGATGCAAGAATTGTTCAGTACATGCAAATCCATCAGTGTGATACATTAACAAACTGAAGGATAAAAACCATGTGATCACCTCAATAGTTGCACATAAAGCTTTCGACAAAATTCAACATCCATTGACATCCAATAGAACTCTCAAGAAAGTGGGTATAGATGGAAGATACCTCAACATAATAAAGGTCATATATGAGAAGCCCACAACTAACATCATATTCAACCGTGAAAACCTGAAAGTACTTCTTCTAAGATCAGGAGCAAGACAAATATGCCCACTCTTGACACTTTTATTCAACATAATATTGGGAGTCCTAACCACAGTGATCAGACAAGAAAAATAAATAAAAGAAATCCAAATTGAAAAGGAGGGAATAAAACTGTCACTGTTTGAAGATAACATGGTAGTATACTAGAAAATCCTAAAGATACCACCAAAAAACTACTAGAACCCATCAATGAATTATGTAAAGTTGCTGGATAGGAAATTAATATACAGAAGTCTGTTGTATTTCTATACACTAATAGCAAACTATTAGAAAGAGAATTCAAGAAAACAATGTCATTTATAATCACAACAAAAAGGATAAAATACCTAGGAATAAATCTCACTAAGGAGGTAAAAGACCTGTACTCAAAAAACTACGACATTGATGAAAGAAGTTGAAGAAGACACAAGACAGATGGAAAGATGTACTGTGCTCATGGTTTGAAATAATTAATATTGTTAAAATAACAATACTACCCAAGGCAATCTACAGATTCAGTGCAATCCCTATCAAAATACCAATGGCATTTTTCACAGACTTAGAACAAATACTTCTAAAATTTGTGTGGAAGCACAAAAGACTCTGAATAGTCAAAACAATCTAAAGAAAGTAGAACAATGATGAAAGAGTTAAGTTTCCTGCTTTCAAATTATACTACAACATAACAGTAATCAAACAGTATGGTACTGCCATAAAAACAGACACACAGATCAATGCAACAGTATAGAGAGCTCAGAAATGAATCCACATTTATATGGACAGTTAATCTCTGATGAAGTAGAAAAGAATGTACAACAGAGAAAAGACAGCTTCCTCAATAAGTGGTGTTGCCAAAACTGGACAGCTCCACGTAAAAGAATGAAACTACTACATTTTCTCACACCATATACAAAAATATACTCAAAATGGATTAAAGACTTAAATGTAAAACCTGAAACCATGAAACTTCTAGAACAAAGCATAGGCATTATGGTCTTTGACATTAGTCTTAGCAATCCTTTTTTTTTTTTTTTTTTTTGATATTTCTCCTCAGGCAAGGGAAACAAAAGCAAAAATAAACAAATGGGACTACATCAAACTAAAAAGCTTTCACACAGCGAAGGAAATTATCAACAAAATGAAAAGGCCGACTACTGAATGGGAGGAGATATTTGCAAATGATATATCTGATAAAGGGTTAATATATAAAATATACAAAGAATTCATAAACTCAACATAAAAAGCACAAACAACCCAATTAAAAAATGGGCAGAAGACCTGAATAGACATTTTTTCAGAGAAAATATGCAAATGGCCAACAGGCACATGAAAAGATGCTCAACATCACATCACTTATCATCAGGGAAAGGCAAATAATCAAAACCACCAAGAGATATCACCTCATACCTGTCAGAATGGCTATTTTCAAAGACAACAAATAACAAATGTTGGATAAGGTGTGGAGTAAAAGGACAACTTGTCCACTCTTGGTGGGAATGTAAATTTGTACAGCCACTAAGGAAAACAGTATGGAGATTCTTTAAAAAATTAAAAATAGAACTACCATACAATCCAGCATTTCACTCCTGCGTACTTATCTGAAGAAAATGAAAACACCAATTCAAAAACATATACATACCCCTCTGTTCACTGCAACATTATTTACAATAGACAATATATGGAAGCAACCAAAGTGCCCAATGGATAGATGAATGTCTAAAGAAGATGTGATATCTATATCTATAACTATACATATACATAATGGAATATTAGCTATAAAAAAGAATAAATTATTGCCATTTGCAACAACATGGATGGACTTTGGACCTAAAGGGCATTATGCTAAGTGAAATAAGTCAGACAGAGAAAGCCAAATAGTGTATGATTTTACTTGTATGTGGAATCTAAAAAGCAAAACATATGAATAAACATAACTAAACAGAAACAGAGTCATAGATAGAGAACAAACAGGTGTGTATTTGGGGAAGGGAGGATTGGATGAAGGTAGTCAAAAGTTACAAACTTCCAGTTATAAGTACTAGGGATGTAACTTACGACATAATTTAATTAGCACTCACATGTTATAGATGAAAGATATTAAGAGAGTAAATCTTAAGGGTTCTTATCACAAGAAAAAATTCTATTTCTTTAGTTTTGTATCTATTTGTATCTATATGACAGGATTTATGTTCATTAAACTTACTGAGGTAATCATTTCATGACACATGTATATCAATTCATTATGCTGTATACCTTAAACTTATACAGTGCTGTGACATATCCATACAATGGAATATTATTAGGCCATAAAATTGAATGAATGATACAGGCTATAACATGGATGAATCTTGAGAACATTATACTAAGTGAAAGAAGTCAGTCATAAAAAAAACATTTTTTATGTTTTTCCAGATTCCATTTATATGAAAGGTCCAAAATAGGCAAATGCATGGAGACACAAAGTAGCCTAATGACTGCTTATTCCTGGCTGAGTTGAGGAGATACAAGAAGTGACTGCTGATGGATACAGGATTCCATTTTCAAGTGATGAAAATGTTTTAATATTGATATTGGTGATGGTGGCCCAATCCTATTTGTGACTAAACTAAAACCATTGAATTATAGATTTTAAATGGGTGAATTGTATGGTGTGTGAATTATATCTCAATGAAGCTATTAAGCTTCTTCAAAAGTCAAATGAGTCAAGAACTAAATAGGTTATAAAAATAGTAGAACAAATTTACTTTGTGAAAATCACAATTGCCATTGAAGTTCAGAAGAGAAAGAGAGGGAGAGGAAGAGAGAGAGCAAGAGGGAGAAATAGAGTAATAGGGAGAAAGAATGCTGGAGGGAAAGGGTACACCTATCACCACAGAGCTATAAATTATGAATTGATTAATCTTATTTGTTCTTCTGATTCTGGAATTCATAATGAAGCTAACAGAACAAGCTCTAATTCATTTTCACTTGCAAAGATGTGTCTTTGAGCCTCTGACCTCTGTATATTCAAGTACCAAGGCAAGAACAGGGTTTTGCCCATGAATGATGACTTCATGGTACATCAACCACCATTCATGTGCTTGGGTACCAGCAAGTAACAAAGTGTCTAAGGATATATAGTCAACCCTTTTTTTGCTCAGGGAAAGAAAATGGAACCCATTTGTGGGATTCTCCCATTCTCTATTAAAGCAATGCACAAGATGAAGTGATTACACAGAGTCAACATGGGGCCTTCAGGAACAATTCCTATCACTGGAACAAATGTTAAAGTTGGGCAGTGAAAGATGTAGACCAGAGCATGATTTTGGTCTATGCTCCTGAAAGGAAGTTACCCCAGACCTGGAGACATCAACTGGGTCTCACTCTTCTGAGCCTTGTTACTACCAAATCGTTGATGCACTTCTACATCGAACCACACTGTCCACTCCAGAGAATTTCAATTGGTTTTCAAAATTTTGCACAACCAAACCCATGCATGTTCTTCCTGAGAGATCATTTAGAATAGCCTTCAGATACCACTGACCTAAAATATCTCTGGACCCAACATAGTAAGAATTTCTATACCAACAGCTTTGTTTGTGTGGCAAAAGTTCCTAGGTATCATTTCTATAAGATATCTTATACTTCTGCAGCTTCCACTGGAGTTCTGGTTTTCACTGCTGGGGATCTTCTGCAGTAATGAAGAAAGTAACATGTCTGAGACTCTTCAGGTCCAAAAGATTGGTGGTTATATTTTGGGAACATCTGGTGATAATAAGGGTGAGAGGAGTGGCAGAGTCTAGGGAGGACTTGAAGCAGAAAGAAAGACCTTAGGGCCAGGAGAATGATGGCTGCATTTCCAAGAGGCTAACAGGACAGAATGATGCCCATCTCTCAGCAAAGAGCACACCTAAGAACTCCTGTTTTTTGTCCTCTACCAGGACCCATTAATCACCACCTGAGAGGGGCCCTGGATGAGTGAACCAGTTGAGTCTCACATGGGGTTTTTCTTATCTCTAAGTGATCATGTAAGAAGAGTTCCTCTCCAAGAGCTGTCCAGTTTTTCTTCATGCACTTTCTCTCTTTTCCCCGAGGCAAGTTTTTTCCTGCCCAGCTCAGGAACCTACCCATGCTGGGCCTTAGAGATGGGCCTCAGAGAAATACTGTCCCTTTTCCTCTTGATCCATGAAGATTGACCTGCATGTCTCTGTCAAATTCTCTTGGCCTTGCTCGCTGCTTCCTTAGCTGAGCTCTTGTTACCTTGTCGACTAATGTGGTTCTGCAGGCTTGTGTGACAGTGTGTTGGCAGTCAGTGAGGAGAGCTTGTTAAGAAGAGCATAAGCTTTGGACTCAGATTGCCTAATTTTGAATTCCAGCTCTGCTACTTCTTAGCTAAGAGTCTCACTGGCTAAATTATTTTGCCTCTCTGCATTTCCATAACTACCTAAAAGGGATGATAGCTATACCTACCTTATAGGGTTGTTATGGGAATCCAGTGAAAGAATGCATGTAAAATGCTTAACAGTTTTTTGGCACATAGTAATGCTCAATTAATCTTAGCAATTAATGTTATATGTCTGCTAGCAAATGCTCCATATCTTATATATACATCATTCTTTAATGGTGGTATATTACCATTTTTATACTGAGATGTTAATAGAAAGCTCTGAAACCATAGACTGGAGTGGTTGGTCTAAACTATTACTCCAACCCCTGAGTTCAGAAGCAATTACACATACATGTGAAGCCTATCCAGGCCCAACTCCAACTGCATAATGCAGAAAGGAGGTGAGGGAATAAAGTATTGTGTCAGTTGAAGTGCTTGAGGATGGTTCATAGAAAATTAATCAAAGTCATTGAGGTAATTTTTTCTCTAGACACCGGCATCTTGGCCCTTTTGAGTGCAGTAAAAATGGGGCTAATGCTGTAAGCTAACAAATTGCTCGGTGCACAGACACTAATTACAAAGAGATAAGGTTTAATATTAGCTGTACAAGGGGTGTTAAGCAGCCAGCTAACTTTGAAAAGGAAAGAAAAAAAAAAAGGAATGTACTTCTTGGAAAGGAAGATGAAGGAATGAGAGTGATTGGATTTAAGCTAAGAAAATCCATCAGGATAAAACATATCCTTGTTTCCTTACCTTTTTGATGAGATTGCTGCATGATTCATGCATCTCATCTTTGCAGGGATATTAGAATTGTGACAAACGTCCAGCCAAATACTCTGAGATGTGAATGAAGGTCAAGGGTGAGATTTAAGCTGGGTGTGAAGCATCTGTTTTGCCAAAGGCTTTAACTACAATCTTTGGATTCTAGCCTACACCCTTATCTGAACTTCAAATATGCACCTCTTAAATGTGGTTAAAAAAAAATTGCCTCACCTTAACTGTTGTTTGAATTTTAATTTACACATGGTCTAAACCCTAATCGATACTTAGCATAATTTCTGATGCATGAATTCTTGTTGAATGAATGAATGAATGAATGAGACTAATGGAGTGTAGCTGTCTCAGTCTACACCTGTGCCACTGTTGGGAGAAAACAAAGTATATATTCTATGAAGGATCAGAAGGTAGATTTCATATAAGAATGAAAGCCTGCACAGTTCATTTCATAAGTAAGCCAAAAAGAATTGACTGTATGTTATCATTTGAAAATTCTCTAGAACAGTGGTTAGCCAAGTGTATATTTCTAGTACCATAACTTTAAATTGACTGAAGTTTTACATTTAGATTAAAACCTTATGTATGGTTAAAATAACACTGCCCTTGGGAAATAATACATGAATATATTTCAGGTGTAAATGCTTCTATGGGAAAAGACTTACCAGATTTATTCCACATGCCAAGGGGCTGAAGACTGCTTCTGCAAATGAGATGGCTAATAGACCAGGTTTCCTGGAGGAATGATGGTATAATGTCCACAATGGGAGTCTAGGTGGGCAGACTTATGGGGTGAGCACTGAGCGGGGGTTTGTAGCAACTGTAGCAATTCTTTAAATTATTCTCCTCAGCTTTTATTTCCCATATGGCCAACAAGACCCACTAACTACATGAGCAAGGACAGTATTTCCTTAGTAAGTTGTGAATAATCTTATGTTATGTAATAATTTCCATTTATGGCATAATTGCAAGGATAGTTTAAACATCTGTAGAAAGAGCATCTGATATAATTCATCACTTGCTTGTGATTTAAAAATAAAAACTCTCAGAAAAACTTAAAAGTAAACTTACTAAATCATCAAGGGTATTTAAAAAACCAGTAGCAAGCATCAAGAAGGAACCTTAGAGACATTTCCTTAAGGTTAGCAAGAATGCAACCATTTTATCACCATTGCTCTTTAGCGTAATGTTGAAAATTCTGAACTGTACAGCATGACCTCCTAAAATTGACACACAGTATTTGAAAGGAAGAGACAAAACTCTTGTGATTTAGATACATTATAATCCTTCATATAGAAAACCCAAGAGAATCAACAGACTATTAGGTATGTTAAGTAAAAGACTATTTGGTAAAAGACCAATATATACAAATCAATAATAATTCTTATACTGGCAATTACTGATTAGAAAATGTAATGGAGAAAGAAGATAGCATTTACAGCAATAAAAATGTACAGTATATAGGAAACAACCAAAAAAATGTACAGATTTTATGAATAAAATTATAAAATATTATTAAAAAACACAAAGAAGCTGAAATAATGGAGAGATACACCAGATCTGTGAGAAAGAGGATTTAATATTGTAAAGATGTCAATTTTCCCTAAGTTGATACAGAAATATAATGCAACTCCACTTGAAATTTGAGTAGATGTTGAGGTGAAATTAGACAATCTGGTTATAAAATGGACATGGAAAAAATAAAGGTTGAAGAAGAGAAAGAAAAATTCTCAAAAGAATGAACACCCTGATACACTACACCATATTACAAAGCCAAGGCAATTAAAACAGTGTAGAAATGGGTCAGGAACAGAGAACATTCTGGAAAGTCCAGAAATATACCATATACATGAAACTCCCCATTTGATAATGGAAACAACATGAAGCATTAGAGAGGGGATTTTTTTGATAAATGACATGGGGAAGTTTATTTGCAGTATGGAGAAAAGAAAATCCAGATTATACTCCAAATAGTAAGCCAAAATAATTTCCATATAGGTTAAAAATGAAAACTTAAGAGTGAAACTAGAAAACTATTTGAAAATACAGGATAAGAAAGGGAAAAGACTTCTTAAGACACCAAAACCAAAAACCATAAAAGGAAACATTTTATGGATTTGAATATGTCAAAATTAGGTTGCAAATAGTTACATTGTGAGAGAATAAATGTTCACATACATAATGAATAAAGGATTAATAGTAATTAATATATACAACTAATAAACATATAGGATATCGGCAAATCAGAGAAGGAGAGTAATCTCAATAGATATCTGTGCAAAGTATGAATAAGCCATGAACAAAAGGCAACACCCCAAATTGCTAATGTGCATGTAAAGAGATGCCCAATCTTAGTAGTTATCAGATAAATGCAAATTAAAACAACAGTTACACACCACTTTCTACCCATCTGATTGGCAAAAATTAAAGTCAGATAAAATCATGTTTTGGTGAGGATGTGAAAACAGGAATTGTAAACTAGTACAGCTATTCCAAAATGATTTGAAAGTATTAATAAAATTAAATATGCACAAGTATAATATGACATATGGAACCTAGATAATTTCTCACACAGATATACAGAAATATGAATGAATGAGCAAGAATATTCATCATAGCATTGCTTGCAACAGCTAAAAATTTGAAACAGCTTAAGTGTCCATCAAAAGTGTGCTATCTGGGAAGTATGAAGTGTTACACATAAACTACAAAAATGTTCTAGATTTCTATCTAGCTATAGATTGGTCCATATAGATAGATGGATAGATAAATAACAACATGGATAGATCTCAGAAAAATTAGCATGCTGAAACCTTAGAAGTGCAATTCATTGTATAGAATAATATCAGTAAAGTAAATTAATGACTTAAGACTGAGGAAACAAAAAGAGTGAAGAATGTAATAAAACATAAAAGAGAGTATGTACAGGCCAATTAAGATAGAGTTACAAAAACTGAGGATTAGGGTCAAATCCACATCAGTGCATATGAATTTATATACATACATGTATGTGTAGATATACTTTTCTTGTGTCACATAAGAATGTATTAATTTTTTCAATTAAATGCACTTCAGTTTTTGTTTTAAAATGACTTCACATTTTCTTCCCTCAGTCCTTCTGAAAAGGAAGCTGAAGTGCCCTGTTTTGCACCTGCCCACGTGGATACTCCTTGGTTACCCGTGTGCCCCATTGTCACACATTTAGTGCAGTATCCTGGTGTAGTCTTTCCTTGTGTATGTGACTTGTCATACTCAAGATGTTTTGAACTTCTCTGCAAAGCTGGAGATCTCATTGAGGGTTTTACTCCACAGCTCATTCATATTGATATCAGATAAAACCAGCTGGTATTCAGCAAAACCTACCACTCAGTAAGCAACTCATTTTTGTGTGCCTCACTGCCCCAAATATTCATGAGCTCAGGTGCCATCTTAAAAAGAGTGTTTTTGTCTTGTTTACATATCTTCCCTGTGGATTAAGATCTGATAACTTCTGACTCTGGTTAACTCAAAGTTGGTTCCTAATTTGATTTTGCTCAATCTTTGAGATTTATAACTACACCAGATATTTATTGGTTTCTTAAAAGAGGGCTTTTCTTTTTGAGTTCTTAAAATAGTGCAATCTGTTGAAAAAAGAACGATTTGGGGGGAACAAAAAGAACCATTTTGGGGGAAAATCTTCTCCCTTTCTCTGTAGGATGAACTTAATCCTTTTGTCTATGAATCCACAATCAAAGCACATTTGGCCACCTGGGATAGCCTGTTTGTATTACAGATAACTTCCCCAGGAAACAGTAAGTAGCCTACCTCACCGAGGGAAGCCCTGGAAATGTAATCCCTTGAAGTAAGTAAAAACAGCACAGTGCAAATCACACTGAAATCCATTTTCTTTTTCCGTGACTCAAACAAATTTAGAGGATCCAAATAAAATCTGGGATGGCTGTGCCAATTTCTTCATTCCTTTTCTGGAATAACATCTACTGTGAAGAAATGAAGTGGCCTGGGGTGTGGGGCAAGCTGGAGAGATTGTCTCAGTGTGTCCATGTAACAGCACTATGCAGTGGTTTCCCCTCCTACATCTCATCCATGAAGTCCTATATGATCAAGACCACATTCTGGATCAGGACCTCTAGTCTCTATTACATGATGCTGTGGGTTAAAGACCTTGAGGTGATGATGAGACAAAGCTCACTTTCCAACCTGGCTTTCCTTCTATGTTTACGTTGTGTTCTTAGGCTATAATAACAATTCCTATCTTACATGGTCAAAAAGCAATGTAGCACGGTATCTAAGAATTTTGATATAGAATCAATTATTAGAACTGCTTTATTAAGTATGTTTCCTTCCTTAATAAAGGAAATTCTCTTTGTGTTCCATTCTTATCTACAAAGCAAGGATAATTTAAAAGTACCTATATGATGTGTGGTTGTGAGGCTGAAATGAGATCGCTTAAGTAAACCTGTTAGCAAAAGGCCTGACACATAATTAGAGCTCAATAAATGTTGGCAAAATTATTATTATGGTTGTTGTGAAAATTGAAATGATAGCTATTTATGCAAATCACTGAACTTTATGCCTGGTGCCAAATAGACACTCAATTAATGAGTCCTCTTCTTTTCTCGGCAACCAGAAAACATGGGTCTAATTTGCATAGGACTTGAAAGAGTGCTATCTCAAAACAAAACTGTCCTCCTGTCCTAAGGAACTGCGTAATCACATTTGTTAGCAGTTTTTTTAGACAGACCTCTCATCAAAATACCTCACTCTTCATTGAGAAGACAGCTAATATTTCCTGACAAGAGAAAGATGGCCCAAACTCTCCAAAGAAAAGACTAAAGGAATGAGATAAACACATCAGAGCTGTCCTTTGCCTCTCCCACATTCCCGTAGATACTCTTCAGTCAAGCGACAGAGGGGTAAAAAGAGTCTGATATTTTGTTTCCTGAGTGAACAGAGCCAGTCTGGTTTGACACTGAGAAGAGTGGACAGCCTCTCCCAGAGAAAGAGGAGCTGCTGTTGCCCAGCATTGCCCATGAGAAAATGAATAGGAGGAACCTGAGCCAGAGGTGGAGAGCAGAGAGGAACAGGGAATATGAGAGGCGAGTATTGTCATGATAACTCTCTCAGATGTGGGTTAGAGTTTGATCTCACTAAGTCTTTTCAAATAAATTCCCTGTTCAAGGGAAAGCTTCTTATTTAATGAGAAAGTCCAAATCTCACTCCTCTGATTCCCAAGAGAGCCAACTGAGGGATGACTCAAGTTGTCTCCTGTTGGGCCAGCTTCACAGCCATTATATTCTGATTATAGTCAAGGGGAAACTGGGGAAATGAGAAGGCAGCTGTGGGAAAATGTTGTCTATGCCAAGCTAAAAGCAGTGAGAAAAATAGCCTCTAGATGTTGCAACAGAGTTCAAAGACATTAGCAGTGAAAATAGGAAAATATAGCATCCGATCCTTATCAGGGTTCCTGTAGTCCATTCCAGGTCCTCCTGTACAGGACCGTAGTTTGGGTTAACTGTAATCCTCGTCTGAGATGCTGTCCCTACTGAGAGAGGCAGGAACTTCAAGCACAAGAGCTCTACTCAGTGACCAGTCAGGAGTCAGCCTGGCCTTGGGCACATACTCTTTCATTCATTTAAACAGCATCTACAGACTATATTATGTACCAATCTCTATACCAGTGGTGGTGGATCTAATGGTGAATGAGTCTTTGCCCTCGTGAATCTTACAATCTAGTGTAGTATGCCAATAGTGAAATAGATTACTTTATAAGCCACAATAGGTACATACAAAACTAAAGATATGTACAACGTTTATTGAAATCCAGGACAGGGGACTTAACACAGTTGGGACAGAAGAGGAAGGAGGGAAAATATTTCAGGGAAGGCATCTTGTAACATGTAATATTCAACTAAGAATGAAGTCAAATAAAGTTGATTAAGGGCCATAGAATGACAGTTTAGAAAGAAGGAAGAATAAAGCAGTTACCGAGTTCAGGAAAAATGATGTGTTTTTGGCAAATGAAATGACCTTGGTCTTTGTCTTCTCTGAAGAAAGAATTCAACTAAGAGATCAAGACTGCAAAGCAGGCACAGTGCTCATTAGAAACACTGTGTGTGTGGGAGAACACACAGGCAAACTCTCAGAGTGAATTGCCCACTGTAGGGGTAGCTTAGGTTGTTAATATGGGGTTAAACTTTCAGGGTTTAGGTAAGGGTGACTCCCTGTTCCCTCCCCTATGAGGTCATCATCTGTAATTTCCTATTTGGGCTTCCACCAGGCTTAATTTTGAATCTTTCTTGTGAACACCTAAGTGAAATCCACAGTGGGGTGGGGGGTCAAAACTGCAATGCTAATGGTATTATAATGATATTATAATGAGGCCAAGGTTACTAGAAGATTACTTGAGCTCCCTCCTGTGCATGTGTCAGGCTACGAAATCTTCTCGAACACAAAAATATGGAGGCTGTAGCAGGCTGCCTCTCCTTTCATCCAATCAAGTTGCTTCCTTCCCACTGGTATTTTATCTCAGAAGGTCAACATGAAACTGGCTGCAGCAGTTTAACCCAAGGTCTATCTCTCTCCTACCTCAGTTGCACAAGAAATAGTGTTGCCAAAGGACAAAGTGAGGTGGGGAAGAGCCACAGATGAATCTTGGGAGGCAAGAAGAGCCAGATGATGGATGTCATGCAAAGGGAGTGAAGAGTGATCAAATGATTTTAGGAGAAGAGTGACATGAGAAAATATTTCTATATCAGAAAGGCATCTCTAGAAACAATGAAGAACATAGATGGAGGAGGACATGTCTGAAAGCAGAGAGGACAGAGAGGAGGATATTGGAATAGTTTGTGGAGAAATGATGAAGGCCAGAACTATTTGTATTTAGAAGAATTTAAAAGAAGATATAGACCTAATGAAATTTAAGAAATTTATTAGTTAAAATCTTCAGGTTTGGGATAATTGGTTGGAATGAGTTTGTAATGGCACACCAACTGAGGTTACAGAATACAGAAAGGATTCCATCATATCCTGATGCGGTTGCTGTACACAAACCAGTAATTCTCACAATGAATAAATTCTACATGGTCCTTCCCCATTAGAAAAAGAAAGGGATGTAGCCTCCTGGATCAAGTTCCCTAGCTCCTGGAGGGTTTTATGATCTGTTGTTAAAAATACATATTTCTACATCCCTAAACAGAAATGTGCTATCAAGCCATGAAAAATTTTGGCTCAACCTTAAGTGAAATGAGACAATCTCGGTATTAGCAAAGGCTACATAGTATATTATTCCAATTTTGCAGCATTCTGGAAAATGCAAAACAATGGATCCAGTAAAAAGTTCAGTGGTTGCCAGAGGCTGGGGAGATGGAGGAAGGGGTAAATAAGTGGAAGACAGGGGAATCTGAGGACAATTAAACTATTATGTACAATACTATAATGGTAGATACATGCTGTTATGCATTTGTCAAAACCCATAGAATGTATAACACAGAGTAAGTTCTAATATAAACTGTGGGCTTTACTTAATAATAATTTATCAGTATTGGTTCATCTGTTGTAACAAGTATACCACACTAATGCAAGGTGGAATTAATAATATTAATAACATTGTGGAAAGTGTGTGTGTGTGTGTGTGTGTGTGTGTGTGTGTGTGTGTGTGTGTGTAGGGGCAGGGAGTGAGGAGGTATATAGTAACTCTCCATACTTTCTGCTCAATTTTACTGTAAGTCTAAACCTTCTTTAAAAACAAAAGTCTATTACTTAAAAATACAGATTTCCCTCCACATATGCTTCCTAATTTAAGGAAGATTGTTACTGTAGAGGAGCATCAGCTGTAACCCAGTGTGACTTAGTTCTCTAGGGCTGTCTTGGAATTGGAATTATTGGGGATGTGGAAAGTACAGGACATCTGGAATTTTGCTTCAGTTGTGGAAAATTTCTTCTAGGTTTAGCGCCAAAATTCCTCAGTTTCTTTGATTATTTAAGGTCAGACACTTACCTTGTATTGCTATTGATATAACCATATAACCCTAGAATTCAGTCATTATTTCTTCCCTACTCATCTCATGTTGGCTGTGTTGTGCATTATGATCCTCAAGATAAAAAGCAGGGGTAATTTATTTAGTTTGGGATTTCTAATTTCTCCCATCACTGGTTTGGCAGTGGGCTCTGCAACAGAGCAACCTCTTAGAATTCAGAAAGGAGAAATAATCTATAAAATATCAATTAACCTGTACAATGCTCATTGAATCCTCATGGAACTTAATCAGAGTTTTCTTAACTTATTAGCTGCTTCACCTATTTTGCATCTTGTAGCCTGTGACAATGGCACCAAATAATCCAAATAATACTGACAGACTAAACAAACTAATGGGGTACATCCATGGATTGGATCCTTCTATCACTTGCTAAAGACATCCCAATGAATCTTACTGGTGAGTTCCAGAAGCAAGGCTCTGAGTGATGGCGGGCTGTGTGGACAAGCCATCACACACTGCCTAACACATGAATCCACAAAGCAGCTGTGTTTCCTGTTCCACTCCTGACTTCCTGTATCCACTTGAGGAAATCTCCATGTTCTTGGGCTCCAGCCTAGAGACCCCATACAATAAAGCCTATTTCAGAGGCAGTATTCTCAACAAAGCTGGTGGAAAGTTGTTAAAGATGGATAATGAATGACCATGAATTATTTTAAGCTCTTCAAATGAAGATCTTCCTTCAGAGATCTGAATAGAATCAGGAGACATTACACTGCATAAGTTACTCAGTGATTCCAAGTTCAAAGTCCTCCCTACTCATTCAAAATCTATTTGTTCCACCAACTATGCATCAGGCACAGATTTGTGAAGAGCATATTTGGAGGAAAAGAAGGCAGATTCAGTTTTGGATGTTTGGAGTTTGAAATGCCTATAGTGTATCGCAGTGGAGATACCCAGCAGGCAGATGGAACTGAAGCTCAGGGGAGAATTTTGACTTAGATTTAAGATTTGGGAACATCAGCATCTAAAGGGTGGTTGGGCCTTTATATATGAAAGAGGGACTCTGTATATAGAGAGAAGAACAGTGGGCAGAGGAGAGAACTTGGGGAACACTTATATTGAGAAGATAATCAAAGGAAGAGTGGGAAGAAGACCCCTGAGGAGAAATTGAGATGGAGCAGTCAGAGCTGGGAGGAGGAATAGATGAATTATGTCAAGTAAGCCAGATTTTTTTTGGGGCGGTGGAATGTTTGAATGTTGTAGCAGCATCAAGAATGATGATGACAGGCTGGTTTGGGAATAATGGGATAGTGAGTGAGTAACTTTTGGAGAAGTAGTTGCATGAAGTGTTAGGAGTTGAAAATAGATAGTAGGGATTTAGGGATCAAGTGGAAAATAGATGAGTAACTATTTCCAGTTGCTTATTTGTTTCCAGTAAGTGTGGACAATCTGTCTCATAATTTGATTATAAGAAAAAAGAAGAACAAGAAGAAGAGTGGAAGTCAGAGAAAGGGTTTAGTGTGAAGCAATGAGTAAATAAAAGATTGATGATAGATAGATACACAGATAGATAGATAAATAGATAGATAGATTTTGGGAGAGGATGAATTTGTACTGTCTCTGATCTGCACGGTTGGATGATTTTACTCAGCAGTGTGGAAATAGGTGTGGAACAATTAAATGATTGTATTAAACCAAGTTTTGGTTGCAGGGTAGGTGACAAGGAGCTTTAAGGGTAAAGGAGAGGAAATAATAAAATGAACCATGAGGTTTAGCTGAGGTTAGGAGAAAGTAATGCCAGGTGGGGCACTGAAGTAATTTGGAGACCATGAATCTTGATAGAGTCACAGAATTGGTCTTTCAGGAATTTCCTTCAGAATTCTTGTGCAGACGTAAAAGAATGGGCAGAGAGGGCAGGAGGTTGCTGCCAGAAGTTGAGGTAGTGGGGTTGAGACTTCAGAAATGAAATATTTCTGGGTGATGACCAGATCCAAAACATTAGTGGAATTGGGTGGCTGCACTAGACAGGTGACAAAGGTCTCTCAAAGCATTTTTAAGATGGAATTGAGAACACGTTGTTGTCAAAACACTAAACACATTCAGGACTAAGGCAGGCATATGGGGATTTTCCTGCACTAGATGCCCAAATCCTCATGAGATTGGAAGAGAAGCAGAGACCAATGCCAATGAGAAATGAGGGAAGAAAAGAAAATGATTCAATGGTATGCAGCAAAGTAGATATTCAAAGGGTGATTAAAAAATTGGTTTGGAAGCAGTAATGCTGAGCAAGAAGAATGTAAAAGCCCTACCCTTGCCTTTAAGGCCAGTGGGAGGAGGAAGTGTGAGCAAACACCAGCTGAGAAAGCAAAATAGAAGGCAGGGTCTTGCAGGGGCAAGTTGGGAGACACTATTAGTACCCGTTTAAGACTTAAGGGGTTAACACCTTTGCAATCTTCCAGAAGCACAGAGCTGTTTGGTCCTGTGGTTTTGGAAAGATCCTCTGAACAAAGTGCTGCAAAGAGAGCATTACTTTCCTCTGTGGGGGATGGGTGGAGGGGAAGATCCTCTCTTTTATATATGATTTTTATTTATCATTCAACTTTCAGATGCAGTGAGTTCCATGAACATAAGATTCTTGTCTGTCTTACTTATTGCAGTATACTCAGTGCTTAGCACAGTGCCTGGCACATAGTAGGTGCTCAGGTGCACAATAAGTGCATTGAATAAGTGTATGGACAAATGAGAGTAAATGAGAAAAAGCAAGCATGCTTAATAAGCAAATTGAACCTTTACTATCCCAGCAGAAAACCTCTTTCATGACTTTTAAAGTCTTCAATTCTTTTTTGACCCATAAAGGATGTTGATAGAAATGCTTTGAAAGTTCAAAAAGGTAAAAGTGATGCATAAATTAAAACAGATGAGAGGAAAGAACACTGTGATTCAGGAAGTCAGATAATTTGGCATCTTCATTCTGCAACTATATACAGACAATATGATTACTTGTCTCTGTTGTGGGGAATGTTCTTTCAAGTTGTATGTGTTTATATCTTGAATCCACTATTAAATATTATGTAATCTGGGAATAGAATTCAGGGAATTTAGGTCAACACTTTCCTCTTTATCTCCCCACTATTCCCAGGAATCTATTAATAAGTGTCTACAGAAGTTCTACTGTTTACTATTTTTAAGTATAGTATGAGGCAAGGCAGAAAAAAGGGAAGTGAAAATTTCTGCCTTTGGAAACTTACTATTTTGTTGGGGGAAACAAGATTCACATCCTGGAAACATTTGGCAAAGAGTGTATAATCAAAGTCTCAGTTAGTACTGTAGCAATCCGGGTGGTCCTTTAGGCATCCAATGGAGGAGGAAAGAGATCCCAGAGAGGATATAATAAGGAATTGGCAGAATTTGGGTACATAGAGAAGTGGGGACGGAGGGTAGTTTCCTCTTAATATTCTCTAAGTCCATTATTTGTAGTTCATTTCCCTTCTTCAGCTATCAACCAACTACACATCAGAATTTTCTAAAGAGCTTTTTAAGGACTCACTTTGTACAACACACGTGCAGGAAGAGAAAAATAGGTACAGTTAGAAAAAAAAAAGGTGTATGGAGGGGAGGCTGGAACCAAAACACAAGAAAGCCAGCCAAGTGGAGAAAAGCACATTTTCCATTGATTGCAAGAAAGAATTGGCACCATTTCTTGTGTCTGTGGCCTTTTACTTCTGGCCTAGAGCTGGCATTTAATTAGAATTTTATTAGCATAAGAAATCTAATGCAGCAACCTGATTCTCCCAATTCAGGGTGTTTAATTTAAAAAAAAAGAAAAGCTTACAAGTTGAATAAGCGGCTTTGTAAAATAGGTAGGCAGTATTTCTTCTCAGCAAGGTAAGTCCCAAGGTTATCTGAAGAAGTAAATGCTGGGGGAGAGAACAAATGTGGACTCCACCTCAAGAAGGAAGCAATAGTCCCCGATAGCAGAATAATTGAACAGCAAAGAACAGGAAACAAAATAAGTTGAGAATGGTCAAAATATTGAGCACAATGAATTTTCTGGATGGCCTTTTAGTAATTTGCATCAAACCTGAAGATGAACATGAGCAAAGATAGATATCCAAGTGCAAAGATATGAGGATGTTCATCATGGCATCATATACAACAGCAAATAGATAAGTAACATGTCCTTGAAGAGGAGAATAAATAAATTACAGAATAATACTGAAATAGAACTACAATGATATATACCAACTAAAGTTATTATCTTACATTTAGTGAAATAGAAAATTATTCATGACATGTTGAATAAAAATTGCAGGTTGTAAAAAAATGTAAATATTAAGTGAGGGCTTGCCTGGTGGCGCAGTGGTTGAGAGTCTGCCTGCGAATGCAGGGGACACCGGTTCGAGCCCTGGTCTGGGAAGATCCCACATGTAGTGGAGCAACTAGGCCCATGAGCCACAACTACTGAGCCTGCGCGTCTGGAGCCTGTGCTCCACAACAAGAGAGGCCGCAATAGTGAGAGGCCCGCACACCACGATGAAGAGTGGTCCCCGCTTGCCGCAACTAGAGAAAGCCCTTGCACAGAAATGAAGACCCAACACAGTCAAATATAAAATAAAATAAAATAATAAAAAATGATAATAAAAATAAAGGAGTTCCTTTTAAAAAATTAAGTGAAATTTTATGCAAATTTCAAATACATTACCAAGTTTAATCCTTCCAATAGTCTATAAAATAAGTGTTGTCAGTTATCTTTTTAATTCGAAGTCTCCATTTGATATCATTTTCCTAGTTTAGCACTATGGAAAAAAGGGCCAGCATAGGGAGTTGACACTTTGGGGAGCAGAGAAATAACTGAATATTTGTTCTCTTTTCAGAGCTGTGCTAAGTACTTGCTCTAGACTGAATTTTGTCTCCCCTAAATTCATATGTTGAAGCCCTAACCCCCAATGTGACTGTATTCAGAGATAGGGCCTACAAGGCAATTATGGTTAAATGAACTCATAAGGATGAGACCTTGACAATAGTATCAATATCCTTTTAAGAGGATACATCAGAGAGCGGGCCTCTCTCTCTCATTCTCCTTTCCTCCCCATATTCCTCTCTCTCTCTGCATTGTGAAGATACAGTGAAAACGTAGCCATCTGCCAGTCACAAAGAGAGCCAGCATCTTGATCTTGGATTTCCCATCCTCCAGAACTGTGAGAAATAAATTTCTGTTGCTTAAGCCACATAGCTTATAATATTTTTTTACAGTAGCCCAAGCTGAATAAGATATTACTTTCCATAAATTATTTCATTCAGTTCTGTAAAAAAACTCTGAAAGGAGTATATATTATTATCCTCATTTTACAAATGAGACCATCCTCCTGTACCAAAGACAATAATTTACAGATATATCTAAGGTCACATTGCTGATAAAGGTTGAAGGTGAGATTGAAATCCAGGTCTGTTAGTTTCTAAGTCTGTTAGTTTCTAAGATCAAGATGACACACAGTAAAAGTCATGGGTTCCCAGAAATGTTCCTTCTTTGTGGTCTAGCAGTCTCCAAATAAATTGGCCTTTCTTTAGCAGAATAACTAATGTATTATTTCTGGTACTTCATAACTTCTTTTTGCCTTTAAATACATTTCCATATGTATTTCCTTCATCTTTTGGTTCCCTGTTCCTTTATGCCCTTTTCTCCCTTTTGTGATGAGCTTGCTATTGTCTTTATTTGGAGATTAAGTATGGTTTAGGGAGAAGCTTATGGGGGCCAGGTTGACAAAGAATGGACTTGTGACGGTTTTATGTGCCAACTTGACTGGGCCATGTGGTGCTCAGACATTTTAGTCAACATTATTCTGAATGAGTCTATGGAGGTATTTCTGGATGAAATTAACATTTGAATCAGCACACTGAGTAAATTGCTCTCCCTCATGTGGCTAGGTTGAAGGCCTGAATAGACCCAAAAGGCTGACTCTCCTGGGAATAGGGGAACTACTCCTGCATGACTGCTTTGAGGTGGGACATTGTTTTTTGCCTGTCTTCAGGCTTGAATGGAAGCATTGGCTTTTCCTGGGTTTCAAGCCTAATGGCATTTGGACTGAATTGGCTCTCCTGAATCTCAGTCTTTAAGACTTGGACTGGAACTATACCATCAGCAATCCTGAGTCTCCAACTTTCTAACTGCAGGTATGGGGACTAGTCAGTCTCCATAGTTGAGTGAGGCAATTCCTTTATAATACACACACACTCACACACACACACACACACACACACACACACACACACACACGTATATATACATATATCCTATTGGTCCTGTTTCTCTGGAGAATTTTCTCTCCATTGATCAAAAGGTACCTGTAGGAAGGGCTCTAAAAATAGTCTCATTTATGTAGCTATGAAAATACTCATGTATTTTCTCAAGCAGAGGGATTTGCTTTCAACATCTATCTCAGTGTAGTATACAAGACATCAGTAAACTTTCTTAATATTTCTTTGCCTCATGAAAGCAGATATGTACTTCACCTTCTAATCAAGCTGCATCTTAAGAAAGTTTTGATTACCCTGGAGTACATGAGACTCTTGGGACCTCTGAAGACGGACATGATAGCAACCTTGAGGAGGCAGCTCTTTCCCCATCAGACTCAGTGGTTTGAAAGCACCTTATTCAAGCCAGATGTTTCCCTTATCATGTCCTTAGGACAAATATTCTTTTTAATAATTTCTTCTACATTGTCTTTGAGGAATTTAGTTACACTCAGAACATAGTCAACGAATGAAATGATGAGTTCCTTTATGTGGACACTTTTGTTCTAGAACAAGAGCCTAAGACTACTGGTACTTTGAAGCCTCCCATAACCCCCTCTATTCAGTCCCCCAGGTCATATTTATACAAAATACTTTTCACTTTTAGAATACTTGTTGCTTTTGTTTGGAATTTGCTGGTTTTATTTATTTTTCCATTTTCCCTTTCTTATTCCTGTGAAACTGAAACTGAAGCAGGAAACAGAATTATTTGCATTTCATAGCACATTATAATCACCTATGTGAGCCAAGATTTCCTCTTCTTTTGTTTTTTATCTGCCCCTCATTCCCACTTCCTTTTTTCCCCACATGAAGGCACCCACACTAACGTGTTTGTTATGAGTGATTAACCCATGTGTTATTTTGTATGTGTATTTTTAATTTACATAAATGGTCTATGTTCATTCTATTTTCTTTTATTTGACCTTCAGCTGATGGCAATTTCCTCTACAAGGTATTTACAAACTTTTCCATTCTCTGTGCCTTTAAATTCCTGTATAGAATTCTTTTTGTCTATATTACTTATTTGATTCATAATATATTTGCCTGATATTGCTTTCTCTCCTAGCTGGAGAGTAAGCTTCTGGAGAAGAAGGACTGTAGTAATATTTGCTTGGCACCAAAACTGTTTTTCACATGTTGCTTTAATGCATTCACATTAAATAAATGAATGAAAATGCCCATGGAATCTAAGCAGCCAATTTACGTTCCTAAATTTTTTCATCTGCAACATTTCACCTCCTGAATGAGAAACTGGCCCATACACCTCATGAAAACATTTATATTCTGCACATCTAGGTAAAACCCAAAATGTGGCTCAATACAGCAAAACCATTGATGTCATCAGTGGCCTCATGCATGCAAATTGATGTCTCAAAAAGGAGGTCAGCTTGAGAGCTCACTCAAGAAAGGCCCACCAGATTTTGATGAGTGAGGGAATGCTGCCAAATAGCCTAGGAGAAAGCTTTGGGGGATAAATCAAAGAAAAGTTGAAGCAGAGAAGGAAGAAAAGGTGACAAAGAGTTCAGGCAGGTAAGTGGTGACATTTGGGTTGTTGCAGAAAGCAGGCAATGTTGTGGACCTGAATATTCCACCACATTTGTGAGAGAAAACAAAGGTTATTATACTAGAGAATTCCAAAGAGAAGCCAGTGCTCAATGCAGTGTGATACTGACCAGGCCAATGGCATTGTCCCCACTCAGAAATGCTTCAACAGAACAAAGGGCAGGATTACGGGAGCCAATAGGTTTTTGTTAAATTCTTGCACTGAAGCCAGAGTTGCTCAGGGAATAAAAGCTCAGTTTGTTAACTCCGATCTTCAATTCATCCAAAATTCAGGACGTTATTTTTCCTTATTATTTCCATCATTCCTTTTCTGTGTAAACATCCCTTTCCAACTGGGCCTCAGTGACCTACCCTCGGAAATGGGGTACTTGTACTTACCGCACCCTTGCTTCTAAAGACATACTGGGAACATTAATAAGGAAAGTTAAAAGAAAGCTTCATCTTTTAGTCCCTCAAAGACAATTTGGCATTACAGTTGATTACCTAGGTGATGATTCAAGCTATTCTATCCTCGCTGTTCTGCATGAACTTCTCTTCCAGCTGGGCTTTTAAAGAAAACCAGCCAGTTAAAACATCGGCTGGAAACCCCAGCTCTCAATGACTGCAGAGCGAAATATAGCTCTCAGCATAGAAAATGTCCTTCCAGTGCTCCAATAAATAGTGTTCAGTTTTCAGCCCCAGGGAATTCAATGTAGCCCTAGTTACCCCTCACCGTCATCACAGCCATTGATTCCTTGGGCAGCGGAAATGATTTATAGAGGTGAATAGCCGTTCCAAACTTTAATTAAACATGTAAAGAACCATCATTTTTTAAAAGGGCACCAACCAAGAAAGATGAGAGCTGAACTCCTGTAGAACATTAATTACCTTTTCGACATTTTATCTTATCTCCTTGTTTTTCTTCAAGATGAGCTGAGAGACTGAGCCAATCCACTGCCCCAACAGGTGAGCTCTATGAACCAAAAGCCTTGTATCTCAAAGAAGTACTTCTCCTGGGGGCCTGTGAATTTCCTCCTCAATCCTGTTGCTAACCAACTCTCACTCTCTTTTCTTCCCCTTCTCTCTCTCTCTCTGTCTCTCTGTCTCGGTCTCTCTCTTTCTCTCATCTTTGCAATATAAGATCTTGGCTGCCATGGCAATAGGATCCATGGCAATGCACAGGTAAACAGTTTTCTCTTTAAATAAGTATGTAAGGAAATAAAAATAAATGCACATGACACAGGGGCCAGATCCTCCCTAGTGCCCAATCACTGCCTTGGCAGGAAACTATTCACAAATGATATAGTCAGACCACTTGACAAATTAGTGAGTTTATGTGTATTCACTTCCTTGGGAGAAAGATTGGAATTAAGGGCAAAAAAGGGGGTTGGTAGCCACACATCTAAGAAAATGGGAGTTTCTCAAATCTTAGTGTGGTGCTCCAAGTTCAATGGTACTTCAAGGACAAAGGACGATGCTGCCTGAACAAGTTTCAACGTTACACCACCTACTGGACTCTTAATCGCCCTCCCTACCACGTTGTGATGGTTATGAAATTCCTGAGTCCACCTGGGCAACAGGACCTGTCCCAAATAAGGAAAGGCATCTGGCCTGTCCCACTCCCACCTTACAGAAGGAAGGTATATGTGCCTCAACCAATCAGTAAATGAAATTTTCACCTTGGACCATTCCTTTGTTTTCTGGCTATGAAAACTGATCAATAATACATGTTCAGGCTCGACTCTCCCAGACTAGTAGGAAGTCGGCCCGCTATTCTGGCAGTGACCCTTCCCTCTAATAAATTCTATCTTCTTTACATTCTGCCTTGTGTCTGGAAATTCTTTCCCAACCCGCATTCGGACCACGACACTTAGGGGACAAGTCGTTCACATGCTGTAATGGGAAATGTTTTCCTAAACCTTTGGTTCCAGGGAAGAAATAGAGCAAAGAGAGAATAGGAGAATGTGGACGCCTGACAATTTTGGAATTCAAATACCAGATAAGTAACGCACTGTCAGTTATACCTCAGCAAGATAGACCCAGGTATGAGACAGGGGGCCAGAAAGTACTTTATCAATAAGAAGATGGAAAGTATGCTATATTCATCATCTCTACTTTTTTCTTTTTTTATGGAGATCTCTTTGAGACCCACATATGCCTCACAACCTCCTGGGACAGTCACATTTGTTATGATGCATGTAATTTAAAGTATTTCAGCATAGATAGTGTAACATAATGCATATGATAGTTTAACTTTTAACTTTTTGGTCAGTTGTTGCTTGAA
Organism: Monodon monoceros; assembly: GCF_005190385.1. Lineage (NCBI taxonomy): Eukaryota > Metazoa > Chordata > Mammalia > Artiodactyla > Monodontidae > Monodon > Monodon monoceros. The sequence continues at coordinate 20,189,254 of NW_021703775.1, forward strand.
TCAAGAATTCACTGCCCAGGGGTTGTTAGCTGGCATTCTATCAAATGGGACTACACTCCAGGGACAGATACTCTAGTGCTTCTGCTCTCTGCACTTGATCAGTAGCCAGGGCTCTACTAATCAACATACCAATGTCACAGGCTTTAATAGTGAAAAACGGTAGCTGTTGACCAAACTGGTAAATGGTAAAAATGGCTCTCTTTGATTCAATTTTTTTTTTCTTTCTTTTTTTTTTTTTGCGGTACGTGGGCCTCTCACTGTTGTGGCCTCTCCCGTTGCAGAGCACAGGCTCAGCGGCCATGGCTCACGGGCCCAGCCGCTCCGCGGCATGTGGGATCTTCCCGGACTGGGGCATGAACCCGTGTCCCCTGCATCGGCAGGCGGACTCTCAACCACTGCACCACCAGGAAAGCCCTTTGACTTGATTTTTAATGATTCCATGTCTGGCTGAAGGCCTGGGTTAGAGTGAGGCAAGCCAAGAGCCTAGGTTGCAAAATTTATGGAGATGCTTACTTTCAGGGTCCTGCAAATGCAGGGTGGGCACCTGAGAGTGAGTGGCTCCCTAAACGTGCTTGGCTTGCCTCACCCTAGTCCCCAACCTGCTCAGCCATTTGTTTAAGAGTGCTTCTGAATATTTGATGCTGACTCTAAGGCACCACAGCCTGGCTCTGGAAAGTGGCTGTGTTTACCACAATTCAATCTTTCATGTGACATGTGGTGAGAACATTTAAAGGGACATGGCAGGGGAGTTCCCTGGCTGTCCAGCGGTCGGGACTTGGGGCTCCATTCCTGGTAGGGAACTAATATCCCACAAGCTGTGTGGCGTGGCCTAAAACAAAACAAAAACCCATGGCATTGGAACCTTATCAAACTTAGGGGACGATTTATTGTATGCTGGCAGGTTTTGGTCTGAGACATTATTTTCTAACAATCAGATAGCAAGATTGGAGAGCTGTGGAGCTTTCTGGGAGCTTCCTGGTCTTCCCCTACCTCAAACTCTGTTGGTGTCCACTGTTGTTTACCAAAAAGAACCTAAAATTGTGCTCGATTAAAATAACTGCAGTCCACTCCAACACCATTTGCTGCCATCCTTAGGACAGACAGTGGACAAATCAAAGTCACCACCAGCTCATGGATCTGGGGTTCACTTCACTTCATCTCTGTTATATCCCTGACCTGGAATTAAAGTTGGGGACTTAACGGTTTAAAGGTGGTGTTCATATTGACATTTCTAAACAAAAGAAAAATCAGGGGGAAACTTAAAACCAAAGTGACTGGTTGATATGGAGGGATCATTCAATCTTTTTTAGATTCTGAATCTGTGATAGACACTAAACACTTTCTACTACGAAAACAACTCTATTTAATGAAAAATATAATTTTAGGTAAATTCTAAAGACAAAGACTTTAGACAAAGACAGTTGGGTGGCCAAAGAGAGTTGGGTCTTCCTAAAGCCAAATCAATGGCTAAGTAAGGCTTCAGGGGTTGAGGGGTTACAGGCAAATCAATGGCTAAGTAAGGCTTCATGGGTTGAGGGGTTACCTCCCCTCTCCTTTGAGTCTTAGGAACATTCCACTGAGCTGTGCCTCCTATGTGAAAATGACCTCTCTGGTCCATCTAGTTTTCCTGTGTCTAATGTTGTCTTTTAGTAACGATCAGGGCTTGATAAAGGATCAGCTTCTAGTCAGTCATGGTTAAGCCTCTGATGGAAGTTAATAATCAATTTATGGAAGGAGTTAGGGGAAGTCTGAAGCCATGGGACGGAATAATTGTCAACTGGAATACCTGCTAATGTTTACTGGTGTTTAGGAAGGCACTGCACTCCTCTGAGAGTCTTACATGTAGCATCTTATTTAGCCTTATATAGCCTCTAACATAGTTATTGTATACCCCCACTTCACAGAAGAGGAAATAGAGGCACAGAGAGGCTGAATAACTTTTCTAAAGTTGCACAGCTATAATCAATGCAATCAGAAATTAGGCAGTCTGGCTCTACAGCCCTCACTCTTTTTTTTTCTTTTTTCTCTTTCCTTTTTTATTGCGGTACACGGGCCTCCCACTGCCGCGGCCTCCCCCATCATGGAGCACGGGCTCCGGACGCGCAGGCTCAGCTGCCATGGCCCACGGGCCCAGCCGCTCCACGGCACGTGGGATCCTCCCAGACCGGGGCATGAACCCGTGTCCCCCGCATCGGCAGGCGGACCCCCAACCACTGCACCACCAGGGAAGCCCTACAGCCCTCACTCTTAACTGATGTATAGTATTTAATACTATAGTGTCTCCCTCCAACCAACAGGGAACACTAAGGAGTTAAACAGTAACTTTGGTTGTAGTAATGCTGAATTCTAATCAACTCATTAGCTCACCATTTGTCACATTTACCTATAGGAAACTAGAGAGAGAAATATAATTTCCATTCCAGTTTTATTAACAGATACCCACATCTTTTCTCTTCTTCATCATTAAACGTATATTTACCTTATGGAAATTTTGCTAGCTACTCACAGAAACAAAACAAAATAAAACAACCCCCAAAGAAAGGCAGGGGAGAAAATAGTATCCTTGCTTTTCCTGGCTGTGTTAGAAATCATCTTCTCCAGCTCATCTCTGTGAGACTGAGGAGGTAGAATCTATTGTCTACCCTCCTGAATCTCATAGACAATAATGACAAAACACTGAGAAGTAGAGGCCTGATTTGGAAGAAAATAGATTCCCTTGAGTCCTCAGATGTTAGATGCCATCCTAGGAAAATGTGATTCGGCTTGTATTTCTGACACAGAAAGACAGGCCACACTACATCAAGCTAAAGCCATGTAGTTTATAGACCACACCCTTAAAATCTTACTATAAAACAAAAAGTAAAGCCATCAACTGGTATCTTGATATGTCAGGACAAAACCCACAATACCTACAGTAGAACAAAGTGATTTTCAGATAAGTGAATTATTTTCATTTTTTGCTTTAATTTTGGGGACTTTATCAATTCATAGTTAGCTTTTCCATAGTCTATGAAAGTGCTGACTGGCTTTAAGTTCCAATGATGGAGTCTAAGATAATGTGACTGATTAAAGAAAGCTACAAAGGGTTTGACACTCCTCCCACTAAGAAGTGGGATCTAGGTCTTTATCCTTTGAATCTGGGCAAATGTTGTGACTGTTTGGACAAACAGAATACAGTGGACAAACAGAATACTGAGCCAATTTCCAAGCTCAAGTCTAAGAGATCAGAAGCTTCTACTTCCTCTTCCTTAGAATATTAGGACTTGGAGCCTGTTATAGACTGAATGCTTGTGAGCTCCCAAAATTCATATGTTGAATCCCTAACTCCCAGTGTAATGAAATTTTGAGGTGGGACTTTTGGAGATAATTAAGTCTAGACTAATTAAGGTAACTGATTAAATTAATTAGTTTAAAGACAGGATCTTCACTATGGGACTAGTGCCCTTATAAGAAGAACATGAGAAAAAGCTCTTTCTCCCTCTCCATATGCATGCACCAAGGAAAGACCGTGTGAGCACACAGTCAGAAGGTGGCTGTTTACAGGTCAGGAAGAGGGCCCTCACCAAGATCCAAATATGCCAGAACCTTGACCCTGGATGTCTCCAGCTTCAGAACCATAAGAAATAAATGTCTATTTTTTAAGCACGCAGTCTATGCTATTTTGTTATAGAAGCCTGTGCTAAGACAGAGCCCTAAAACCACCATCTGATGGCAACCACATGAGAGGCTTCAAGTAAGGAACATTAAATAAGCCCAGCAAACTCACAGAATCATGACAGATTCTAATAGATTTTAGTTTTAAGCACTAAGTTTTGGAGTTATTATGCAGAAATAGATAACACAAACAGATGGTAAATTCAAAATAGACTGAAAAGATGAAAATGTAGTGTCAGTTAATAACTATAGAGCATTTTTAAAAGGCAAGTTTTCTAAGCCCTGTTTTTCTCACCTGAGAAACTATAATTTTCCTGTCTCAACTGAAGCTAATCTCAAAAGGTGTCTTGAGGATCAACCTAAAAATTGGATGATAAACTACAAAGCATTTACAAAAGACAAAAGTTATTATTACTCATATTTTTATTGACTGTTGTCTACTGTAAATTACAGTTGTCTGCAAAGCAGAAGTTGGGCTGGGGTTTTGGAAATACTAGTGGAAATATTTGGAAAATAACTAGTGATTTCCTGGATATATAGCTACCAAATTATATTAGTCATGTCTGCTCTAAGAAAAAATGTGCTCCTGGAAACTATGCCAAACATTGATAAATTCACAGATACAAAGTAAAGATGTCTGAAATTACCTTATTCTACTTCTAGAAGATGCTAACACTGACATAAATAAATAAAGATGCAGACTGAGGGTGTGCTGTTCTCTTTGGTAGTTTCAGAAAGTTCTGTTGTCAACTACTGAAAATGTGAAATGCACAAGTAAAAGCAGAGAAAAGGCAAATACAGGTTTTTTTGGTAATAAAGAAGCAATACAGTGAACGACAGAATAGAAATAAGTGGGCCTGCTTATGCAATAATAATAGATGACTTCAGAGGAGTACTTGCAGTTGACAAAGCATTTCTTTTTATTTGATTTGATTTCTGTGTCAGTGAGGGTTATTTAATCACAAGCAACTCTTGATAATGCAAGACAAAAAATAATTTATTCTAAGAACATAAGCCACGTCACAGAAACGAAGGAAGTTGGGGAAAAGGGAGCCTGTGAAAGGACAGGAACAAGCGTGGTCTGGAGATCTGGAAGTATCAGTAGGAACATAAGTGGCTAGTGTCATTAGATTACCAGCTCCTTGCTCTGAGTCATCTGATCAAGATGCAGATTACCAGGAAAGAGGATCTGATTTGTGCTTGGGGTCACAAGTTGCCCTTGGCCTGTGGAGCACAGGGCACCTGACTGCACCAAGAGTTCTTACAATCATGGACGGATGGTTCTTCTCTTAGTTTAGATTCTCCAGAAGCACACCCTGAGATGAGGACTTTTGAGCAAATGATACTTTATGTGCTCCTGGGGGAAACCTATAAGGATGCGAGAAGAGATAACAGCAAGGGGGAGGAAGTCATCTGGGTGTGAGATTCCAGGATGGCTTCAGCCAGATCCTGTAGGGGAACTCCAGGGTGTAAGTGGGGTCTCAGAGTGATCCCAATAGGCTTTTCCAGTCCTGTACCTATTGTTATTGATTGTAGGCTTTCTCTGGAGAGGGGGCTTATAAATCCCCAGGCACTTCCCTCTGTTTGGGTGTGCAAGGCAGAGTGCAATGGTAGACCAGTTAGATCAAGGGCAGTCATCCAGAAGGAACTGCACAAGGGGGTGTGTGGTGAAGCACAAAAAAACAGTAAAATGTGGTCTGAGGAGTTGTGGGAGCTATGTTTCTTCAAAGGATAATTAAAGCACGAGGGATAGATGTTGGGCAAATAAAATCAATAAAATGTCCATTTTGATATTTAAACCACTTTGTGAGGTTACAATCTTTATTACTCCAGTTTTTAAGCCCAGGGAGGTTAAGTATTATGTCACTGGTCTTGTGGTGGGGCCAGGACTTGCTGGTCCAGTGATGTTTTTCATCATATCCTAAAACAACTGGCTTGGCGGATTATATGTTTAATTTGTGCTTTGTTTGCAGAAATGTCCAGTTGTTTTGGCAGTCAAGGCTTGCTGTAGTATAGACACTGCTGGGTTCTTATACATGTTTCAGTTATCAGATTCTCCTAAAGAGCTTCACAACTTTCCAACCTCCACACAGCCTTTTTGGATGAAAGGATGAAAATGGAGTCCCAGGTAGGATTCAAAAAGTTTTCTAAGATGGGGCATAGATCTTACCAGGAGAGGCAGATAATTATGGACACGTGAGAAGAAAAAGATGTGCCATTCTTTTTCCCTCCTAGAAACAAGTGGTAGTAAATTTTTTTCTTTTTTTAAAATTGAGATATAGTTACATATAACATTATACAAGTTTAAGTTGTACAGTGTAGTGATTTGATATATGCATATATTGTGAAATGATCACCACAATAAGTCAAGTTAGCATTCATTACAAAAAAAGTTAAACTTTTTTCTTGTGGTGAGAACTTTTAAGATCTACTCCCAGTAATTTTCAAATAAACAATACAATATTATTAACTATAGCCCCCATGTAGTCCACTATATCCTCAGGACTTATTTATTTTATAACTGAAAGTTTATACCTTTTGACCACTTTAGGGAAAATTTTAATCCCTTAGAAAATTGATGGTGGGAGGAAAGAAATGTTTTGGGAGATGATCTTCAGTGTTGTACAGACCACAATTTCAAATGATAGCTTTAGGGTGGAAAACAAATACATGCAAATGAGTATGCAAAATTTTAACAGCAGATTCTTAGCAAGGTTAAATAACATTTTTAAGGATGGAGAAGAGCAAAAGGGAGAATTAATCTTGAGCATTCCATGTCCTAACAAATTGTCATTCAAGGAAACATTCTGGGAAAGTGGGCTCACCCAGGCAAGTCTTAGGGAAGGAAAGGAAATGGGATTTCCCAAGCAAAAAGAAAGATCATATTTTATTCTTCCCATAAATTCCACACACTTGCAGGCAGAGCTGTCTACATAATTTGCCCTGCCCAGTACAAGATAAAAGTGGGGGGGCCCTTTGTTTAAAGAGCAGGACCAAAAGTGCCGGTAAAGGTACTGAAATGTAATCTTTCTTCAAAGGTTTCTATCTCAACCAGTTTTTATTTTCCACTTAAGTTCACACATCCTAGGGCTAGAAGTACTAGCTAGGTGAGTGCAGACCTTCACAGGCACCTGAGGCTCTGCCCCCTGACTCAGCAGCTTCCTCTCCTGCCAGTCAGTTGCCAGAACAATGTATTGTGCTCCTTCTGGGGCACCACACAGAGGGTGGTGTACACTCAAGGGATTGCATCCTCAGCCCCAGGAAGAGTTAATGTGTGGGTCAATGGTGGATGAAAAGCTCCCTTCTGCCAATCATCTGCCTAAGGCACCATGGGACTGCCAGTCCCATGTGGGACAGTCACTGTCATGCCCCTCCTAGGGATGCTGTTGGCCATGAATGCTCAACCCTGATCCTCTCTGTATCTGCACTGGAAATCTCCCACCAGAGACAGAGATCAGCGGTGGTTGCTGGGCATGGTTATGGAGGGGAGGCCAGGCAGGGCATGGGGGGCAGAGAAACTGGCAACTGACAACCTGTCCTTGTAAGGTAAGGAGATAGCTATAAGAAGAATGGCTCAAGAGCAACTGTTCTAAGTTCCCACGATGTAATTTCTTGTCCAGTCACATTTACTTACAAACCTCAAATTTAAAAATAAAACTGTTAGGAATTTCAAGATAGCAGAGCAATAACTTCCAAGCCTGGGGCCTTTCTGAGCAGGGTTCTCTTTGGGACAGTACTGGTTCCGTGCTCATGAAGCCAGCCCTGTGTGCAGGAAAGAGAGAGAATCATGACTCAGCCTCTGCAGGCAGCTGAAGAAGCCTCTCTGTTACTTGCTGAGTGACAGGACTGAAGTTACGAGTCACACATGGATAAAATTGGTCCACATGATAGGAACATAAATAAATCTAAACCTTGAGGGACAGGAAATAAAACCTCCCTTTATTTCCTTGGTGCAATTATACGACTTGAATTTGTCCTCCATCAATTGCTCTATAGGTCATCCTTGTCTCTACCTCTGAGGCTCCAAGGTTTATAGAGGGGATCCCCTAGGGTCCCTGGCCATTACTCTCCAAGTTGTCTCTTCCATCATGCTGGTGAATCCAAAGTCTAACAGTTCTTCTCTCAGTCTTGTCTCTTTCTTTTCTTGTAAAAATCTCTTGCAGCTTCTTACATATGAATAATACCATTTCATGATCTCCCCTTATTTTTATATTTCTTTTGTTATTTCACTGAGAATTACAGAAAGAAAGTTGGCAAATAGGGAAATAGGTTGCTTTTTGCAATTGGAAGTTTACTTTTGTTTTTTGTCTCTGATTGAACCCTGACAAACAGCCAAAAGGACCAGGTCTCTATCCACCTGTACTTAGCCATTTCTTTTCCCTAATTAGCTCAGCTTTTGTTAATGAAACTCTTTATAAGACATCTGGAAGGGAGGGGGAAATGATAGACAAAGGTGACAACTGAATCGAAATCTCCCAGTTTGATCTTGACCCTATATGTGTAATCCACTTCCATAACAAGCTAGACTAGACCCCATAATAAGCCTATGACTCCTTGAGTGTCTTGCAGTGGTGGCCTGAGTCATGATAAATTAGTGCTGACTGAGCTTCTTGACTAATATTGATACACATTTCCCTCGATTATCATCCTCTTTGATAATTTTAAAGGAAATTTAGAGAAGGCATTAGTATATTCTTCTGGAAGTCCAGTCAAGCAATTTACCCATCCATCCATTTATTCTTACCAAGGCTTGATTTGTGACGCAAGATGTGATGTATCTTGGAGAATGCTCTGTGTGTACAGTACTTGAGAAAAAGTGTATTCTGTTGCTTTCCAATGGAATGTCCTATAAATATCAATTAAGTCTATCTAGTCTAATGTGTCATTTAAGGCTTGTGTTTCCTTAATTTTTTTTTTTTTTTTGCGGTACGCGGGCCTCTCACTGTTGCGGCCTCTCCTGTTGCGGAGCACAGGCTCTGGACACTCAGGCTCAGCGGCCATGGCTCAAGGGCTTAGCCGCTCTGCGGCATCTGGAATCTTCCCGGACCGGGGCACGAACCCGTGTCCCCTGCATTGGCAGGCTGACTCTCAACCACTGCGCCACCAGGGAAGCCCGGTTTCCTCTTTTATGGCTGTTAATATTTGCCTTATGTATTGAAGTGCTCCTGTGTCGGATGCATATATATTTACAATTGTTATATCTTTTTCTTGGATTGACCCCTTGATCATTATGTACTGTCCTTCCTTGTTTTCTGTAAAGTACACAGACTTTATCTTAAAGTCTATTTTGTCTGATATGAGTATTGCTACTCCAGCTTTCTTTTTATTTCCATTTGCATGGAATATCTTTTTCCATCCCCTCACTTTGTCTGTATGTGTCCTTAGATCTGAAATGGGTCTCTTGTTGACAGCGTATATACAGGTCTTGTTTTTGTATCCATTCAGCCAGTCTGTGTCTTTTGGTTGGAATATTTAATTCATTTACCATTTAAGGTAATTATTGATATGTATGTTCCTATTGCCATTCTGTTAATTGTTTTAGGTTTGTTTTTTAGGTCCTTTTTCTTCCCTTCCTTTTTTGTTCTCTTCTCTTGTGTTTCCTGCCTAGAGAAGTTCCTTTAGCATTTGTTGTAAAGCTGGTTTTGTTGTGCTAAATTCTCTTAGCTTTTGCTTGTCTGTAAAGCTTTTGATTTCTTCATGAAATCTAAATGAGAGCCTTGCTGGGTAGAGTATTCTTGGTTGTAGGTTTTACTGTTTCATCACTTTAAATATAGCTTGCCACTCCCTTCTGGCCTGCAGAGTTTCTGTAGAAAAATCAGCTGATAACCTTATGGGGATTCCCTTGTATGTTATTTTTCTGCTTTTCCCTTGCTACTTTTAACATTTTTTTCTTTGTATTTAATTGTTATTCATTTGATTAATATGAGTCTAAGTATGTTCCTCCTTGGGTTTATCCTGTATGGGACTCTCTGTGCTTCCTGGTCTTGGGTGACTATATCCTTTCCCATGTTAGGGAAGTTTTCGATTATAATCTCTTCAAATATTTTCTCAGGCCCTTTCTCTTTTTCTTCATTATCTGGGACCCCTATAATTTGAATGCTGGTGTGTATAATGTTATCCCAGAGGTCTCTGAGACTGTCCTCATTTCTTCTTATTCTTTTTCTTTATTCTGCTCTACAGCAGAGATTTCCACCATTCTGTCTTCCAGGCCACTTATTCGTTCTTCTGCCTCAGATATTCTATTGATGTGTTCTAGTGTATTTTTCATTTCAGTTATTGTATTGTTCATCTCTGTTTGTTCTTTAGATCTTCTAGGTCTTTGTTAAACATTTCTTGTGAAGAAGATCTACACATGCAGCCTGTGGAACAAAAATCACATTTACAGAAAGACAGACAAGATGAAAAGGCAGAGGGCTATGTACCAGATGAAGGAACAAGATAAAACTCCAGAAAAACAACTAAATGAAGTGGAGATAGGCAACCTTCTAGAAAAAGAATTCAGAATAATGATAGTGAAGATGATCCAGGACCTCGGAAAAAGAATGGAGGCAAAGATTGAGAAGATGTAAGAAATGATTAAGAAAGACCTAGAAGAGGAGTAGCTTCAAGATGGCGGAAGAGTAAGATGTGCAGATCACCTTCCTCCCCACACATACATCAAAAATACATCTACGTGTGGAACAACTCTTACAGAACACCTACTGAACGCTGGCAGAAGACCTCAGACCTCCCAAAAGGCAAGAAACTCCCCCACGTACCTGGGTAGAGCAAAAGAAAAAAGAAAAAACAGAGACAAAAGAATAGGGATGGGACCTGCACAAGTGGGAGGGAGCTGTGAAGGAGGAAAGGTTTCCACACACTAGGAAGCTCCTTTGTGGGCAGAGACTGTTGGTGGCAGAGGGGGGAAGCTTCGGAGCCATGGAGGAGAGCACAGCCACCGGGGTGCAGAGGGCAAAGCGGAGAGATTCCTGCACAGAGGATTGGTGTCGACCAGCACTCACCAGCCCAAGAGGCTTGTCTGCTCTCCCGCCGGGACAGGCGGGGCTGGGAGCTGAGGCTTGGGCTTCGGAGGTCAGATCCCAGTGAGAGGACTGGGGTTGGCGACATGAACACAACCTGCAGGGGGCTAGTGTGCCACGGCTAGCCAGGAGGGAGTCCGGAAAAAAGTCTGGAGCTGCTGAAGAGAGAGGAGACTTTTTCTTCCCTCTTTGTTTCCTGGTGTGCAAGGAGAGGGGATTAAGAGTGCTGCTTAAAGGAGCTCCAGAGACGGGCGCAAGCGCGGCTGTCAGAGCAGACCCCAGAGATAGGCATGAGATGCTAAGGCTGCTGCTGCAGCCACCAAAAAGCCTGTGTGCGAGCACAGGTCACTATCCACACCTCCCCTCCTGGGAGCCTGTGCAGCCTGCCACTGCCAGGTTCCTGTGATCCGGGGACAACTTCCCCGGGAGAACGCATGGCCGGCCTCAGGCTGGTGCAATGTCATACCAGCCTCTGCCTCCGCAGGCTCGCCCCGCATCCGTACCCCTCCCTCCCCCCAGGCCTGTGTGAGCCAGAGCCCCCGAATCAGCTGCTCCTTTAACCCTGTCCTGTCTGAGCGGAAAACAGATGCCCTCAGGCGACCTACACGCAGAGGTGGGGCCATATCCAAAGCTGAAATCCTGGAGCTGTGAGAACAAAGAAAAGAAAGGGAAATTTCTCCCAGCAGCCTCAGGAGGAGTGGATTAAATCTCCACAATCAACCTGATGTACCCTGCATCTGTGGATTACCTGAATAGACAACAAATCATCCCAAATTGAGGAGGTGGACTTTGGGAGCAACTATATATATATATATATATATATATATATATATATTTCCCTTTTTCTCTTTTTCTGAATGTGTATGTGCATGCCTATGTGTGTGATTTTGTCTGTATACATTTGCTTTTACCATTTGTAATCCTAGGGTTCTGTCTGTCCATTTTTTTTTTTATTACTTAAAAACATTTTTTTCTTAATAATTATTTTTATTTTTATATTCATTATTTTATTTTATTTTACTTTATTTTATTTTATTTTACTTTATTTTATTTTATTTTATCTTCTTCTTCCTTTCTTTCTCCCTTTTATTCTAAGCCATATGGAAGACAGGCTCTTGGTGCTCCAGGCAGACGTTAGGGCTGTTCCACTGAGGTGGGAGAGCCAAGATCAGGACACTGGTCCACAAGAGACCTCCCAGGTCCACGTAATATCAAATGGCTGAAATGCCCCAGAGATCTCCATCTCAATGCTAAGACCCAACCCCACTCAACAACCAGCAAGCTACAGTGCAGGACACCCTATTCTAAACAGCTAGCAAGACAGGAACACAAACCCACCCATTAACACAGAGGCTGCCTAAAATCATAATAAGGCCACAGACACCCCAAAACACATCACCAGACGTGGAACTGCACACCAGAAAGACAAGATCCAGACTCATCCACCAGAACACAGGCCAGTCCCCTCCAACAGGAAACTTACACTACCCACTGAACCAACCTTAGCCACTGGGGAGAGACACCAAAAACAATGGAAACTATGAACATGCAGCCTGAAAAAAGGAGACCCAAAACACAGTAAGTTAAGCAAAATGAAAAGACAGAGAAACACACAGCAGATGAAGGAGCAAGGCAAAAATGCACCAGACCTAACAAATGAAGAGGAAATAGGCAGTCTACCTGAAAAAGAATTCAGAATAATGATGGTAAAGAAGATCCAAAATAATGGAAATAGAATGGAGAAAATGCAAGAAACGTTTAACAAGGGCCTAGAAGAATTAACCAGCAAACAAACAGGGATGAACAACACAATAAATGAAATTAAAAATTCTCTAGAAGGGATCAATAGCAGAATAACAGAAGCAGAAAAACGGATAAGTGACCTGGAAGGTAAAATAGTGGAAATAACTACTGCAGAGCAGAATAAAGAAAAAAGAATGAAAAGAATGGAGGACAGTCTCAGAGACCTCTGGGACAACATTAAACTCACCAACATTTGAACTATAAGGGTCGCAGAAGAAGAAGAGAAAAAGAAAGGGACTGAGAAGTTATTTGAAGAGATTATAGTTGAAAACATCCCTAATATGGGAAAGGAAATAGTTAATCAAGTCCAGGAAACACATACACTCCCATATAGGATAAATCCAAGCAGAAACATGACAAGACACACATTAATCAAACTATCAAAATTTAAATACAAAGAACAAATATTAGAAGCAACAAGGTAAAAACAACAAATAACACATAAGGGAATCCCTATAAGGTTAACAGCTGACCTTCAGCAGAAACTCTGCAAGCCAGAAGGGAGTGGCAGGACATATTTAAAGTGATGAAGTAGAAAAACCTACAACCAAGATTACTCTACCCAGCAAGGATCTCATTCAGACTTGACAGAGAAATTAAAAACTTTACAGACAAGCAAAAACTAAGAGAATTCAGCACCACCAATCAGGATGTACAACAAATGCTAAAGGAACTTCTTTAGGCAGAAAACACAAGAGAAGAAAAAGACCTACAATAATAAATCCAAAACAATTAAGAAAATGGTAATAGGAACATACATATCGATAATTACCTTAAACGTGAATGGATTAAATGCTCCAACCAAAAGACATAGACTGGTTGAATGGATACAAAAACAAGACCCATATATATGCTGTCTACAAGAGATCCACTGCAGACCTAGGGACACATACAGACTGAAAGTGAGGGGATGGAAAAAGCTATTCCATGCAAATGGAAATCAAAATAAAGCTGAAGTAGCAATTATCTTATCAGAGAAAATAGACTTTACAACAAAGACTATTACAAGGGACAAAGAAGGACACTACACAATGATCAAGGGATCAATCCAAGAAGAAGATATAACAATTGTAAATATTTAGGTACCCAACATAGGAGCACCTCAATACATAAGCCAAATGCTAACAGCCATAGAAGGGGAAATGGACAGTAATAAAATAATAGCAGGGGACTTTAACACCCCACTTTCACCAATGGACACATCATCTAAAATGAAAATAAATAAGGAAACACAAGCTTTAAATGATACATTAAACAAGATGGACTTAATTGATATTTATAGGATATTCCTTCCAGAAACAACAGAATACACATTCTTCTCAAGTGCTCTTGAAACATTCTCCAGGATAGATGATACCTTGGATCACAAATCAAGCCTTGGTAAATTTAAGAAAATTGAAATCATATCAAATATCTTTACCAACCACAATGCTATGAAACTAGATATCAAATACAGCAATAAATCTGTAAGAAATGCAAACATATGGAGGTTAAACAACACACTACTTAATAACCAAGAGATCACTGAAGAAATCAAAGGGGAAATAAAAATTACTAGAAACAAATGACAATGAAAACACGATGACCCAAAACCTATGGGATGCAGCAAAAGCAGTTCTAAGAGGGAAGTTTATAGCAATAGAATCCTACCTCAAGAAACAAGAAACAAGTCAAATAACCTAACCTTACACCTAAAGCAACTAGAGAAAGAAGAACAAAAAAACCCCAAAGTTAGCAGAAGGAAAGAAATCATAAAGATCAGATCAGAAATAAATGAAAAAGCAAAAATCAATAAAACTAAAAGCAGGTTCTTTGAGAAGATAAACAAAATTGATAAACCATTTGTCAGACTTATCAAGAAAAAAAGGGAGAAGACTCAAATCAATAGAATTAGAAATTAAAAAGCAGAAGTAACAACTGACACTGCAGAAATACAAAGGATCATGAGCAATTACTACAAGCAACATTATGCCAATAAAATGGACAACCTGGAAGAAATGGACAAATTCTTAGAAATGCACAACCTTCTGAGACTGAACCAGGAAGAAATACAAAATATGAACACACCAATCACAAGCACTGAAATTGAAACTGTGATTAAATATCTTCCAACAAACCAAAGCCCAGGACAAGATGGCTTCTGAATTCTATCAAACATTTAGAGAAGAGCTAACACCTATCCTTCTCAAACTCTTCCAAAATATAGCAGAGAGAGGAGCACTCTCAAACTCATTCTATGAGGCCACCATCACTCTGATACCAAAACCAGACAAAGATGTCACAAAGAAAGAAAACTACAGGCCAATATCACTGATGAACATAGATTCAAAAATCCTCAATAAAATACTAGCAAACAGAATCCAACAGAACATTAAAAGGATCATACACTATGATCGAGTGGGGTTTATCCCAGGAATGCAAGGATTATTCAGTATATGCAAATCAAACAACATGATACATCATATTTAAAAATTGAAGGAGAAAAACCATATGATCATCTCAACAGATGCAGAGAAAGCTTTCAACAAAATTCAACACCATTTATGATCAAAAACCCTCCAGAAAGTAGGCATAGAGGGAAATTTCCTCAACATAATAAAGGCCATATATGACAAACCCACAGCCAACATCATCCTCAATGGTGAAAACCTGAAAACATTTCAACTAAGATCAGGAAAAAGACAAGGTTGCCCACTCTCACCACTATTATTCAACATGGTTTTGGAAGTTTTAGCCACAGCAATCGAAAAAGAAAAAGAAACAAAATGAATACAAATTGGAAAAGAAGAAATAAAGCTGTCTCTGTCTGCAGATGACATGATACTCTACATAGAAAATCCTAAAGATGCTACCAGAAAACTACTAGAGCTAATCAATGAATTTGATAAAGTCGCAGGATACAAAAGTAATACACAGAAATCTCTTGTATTCCTATACACCAATGATGAAAAATCTGAAAGTGAAATTAAGAAAACCCTCCCATTTACCATTGCTACAAAAAGAACAAAATATCTAGGAATAAACCTACCTAAGGAGCCAAAAAACATTATGCAGAAAATAATAAGATGCTGATGAAATAAATTAAAGATGACAAAAATATATGGAGAGGTATATCATGTTCTTGGATTGGAAGAATCAACATTGTGAAAATGACTCTATTACCCAAAGGAATCTACAGATTCAGTTCAATCCCTCTGAAAATACCACTGGCATTTTTCACAGAACTAGAAAAAACTATTTCACAATTTGTATGGAAACACAAAAGACCCTGAATATCCAAAGCAATCTTGAGAAAGAAAAATGGTGTCGGACAAATCAGGCTCCCTGACTTCAGAGTATACTACAAAGCTACAGTAATCAAGACACTATGGTACTGACACAAAAACAGAAATATAGATCAATGGAACAGGATAGAAAGCCCAGAAATAAACCCATGAACATATGGTCACCTTATCTTTGATAAAGGAGGCAAGAATATACAGTGGAGAAAAGAAAGTCTCTTCAATAAGTGGCGCTGGGAAAACTGGACAGGTACATGTAAAAGTATGAAATTCGATCACTCCCTAACACCATACACAAAAATAAACTGAAAATGGATTAATGATCTAGATGTAAGGCCAGACACCATCAAACTCTCAGAGGAAAGCATAGGCAGAACACTCTATGACATAAATCACAGCAAGGTCCTTTTTGACCCACATGCTAGAGAAATGGAAATAAAAAGAAAAATAAACAAATGGGACCTAATGAAACTTAAAAGCTTTTACACAACAAAGGAAACCATAAACAAGATGAAAAGACAACCCTCACAATGGGAGAAAATATTTGCAAATGAAGCAACTGACAAAGGATTAATCTCCAAAACATACAAGCAACTCATGCCCCTCAATATCAAAAAACAAACAACACAATCCAAAAATGGGCAGAAGACCTAAATAGACATTTCTCCAAAGAAGATATGAAAGAATGCTCAAAATCATTAATCATTAGAGAAGTGCATATCAAAACTATAATGAGATGTCATCTCACAGTGGTCAGAATGGCCATCATCAAAAAATCTACAAACCATAATGTTGGAGAGGGTGTGGAGTAAAGGGAACACTCTTGCACTGTTGGTGGGAATGTAAATTGATACAGCCACTATGGAGAACAGTATGGAGTTTCCTTAAAAAACTAAAAATAGGGGTACCATACGACCCAACAACCCCACCACTGGGCATATACCCCGAGAAAACTATAATTCAAAAGAATCATGTACCAAAATGTTCATTGCAGCTCTATTTACAATGACCAGAACATGGAAGCAACCTAAGTGTCCATCAACAGATGAATGGATAAAGAAGATGTGGCACATATATACAATACTATATTACTCAGCCATATAAATGAATGAAACTGAGTTATTTGTAGTGAGGTAGATGAACCTAGAGACTGTCATACAGAGTTAAGTAAGTCAGAAAGAGAAAAACAAATACCGTATGCTAACACATATATGTGAAAACTAAAAAAAAAAATAAAAAAAAATAAAAGTTGGTTAGAAGAACCTAGGGGCAAGACGGGAATAAAGATGCAGACATACTAGAGAATGGACTTGAAGATACGGGCAGGGGGAAGAGTAAGCTGTGACAAAGTGAGAGAGTGACATGGACATATATACACTACCAAACGTAAAATAGATAGCTAGTGGGAAGCAGCCGCATAGCACAGGGAGATCAGCTCGGTGCTTTGTGACCACCTAGAGTGGTGGGAAATGGAGGGTTGGAGGGAGGGAGATGCAAGAGGGAAGAGATACGGGGACATATGTATATGTATAACTGATTCACTTTGTTAAAGAGCAGAAACTAAAACACCATTGTAAAGCTATTATACTCCAATAAAGATGTTAAAAAAAAGAGAAAGACCTAGATTTTTTTTTTTCTTGAGATGGACTTGTATTGCTATAAACATCCTTCTTAGAACTGCTATTGCTGCATACCATAGGTTTTGGATCTTCGTGTTTTCTTTGACATTTGTCTCTAGGTATTTTTTGATTTCCTCTTTGATTTATTCAGTGATCTGTTGGTTATTTAGTAATGTATTGTTTAGCGTCCATGTGTCATGTGTTCGTATTTTTTACTATTTTCCCCCTGTAATTGATATCTAATCTCATAATGTTGTGGTCAGAAAAGATGGTTGATACGATTTCAATTTTCTTAAATTTACTGAGGCTTGATTTGTGACTAAAGGTGTGATCTATCCTTCTAGTGTATATTTCATTTCAGTTATTCTTCTTTAATCTCTGCTTGTTTGTTCTTTCAACATAGTTTTGGAAGTCCTAGCCACAGCAATCAGAGAAGAAAAAGAAATAAAAGGACTACAAATTGGAAAAGAAGAAGTAAAACTGTCACTGTTTGCAGATGACATGAAACTATACATAGAGAATCCTAAAGATGCCACCAGAAAACTACTAGAGCTAATCAATGAATTTGGTAAAGTATTCATTAGTCAAGAGCAGAAGATGAATAGTTTCCAAACTAAGTGGAAAGTAGGACAAAGAAAACTTCAGAAAACCACTGAAAGATGAGAAAAGAAAAAGATGAGTAAACATTATAAATACACAACAATATATTAAACAACTAAAATAAACAGACCAACAAAGGGTTAAGAACAAGTTCAGACACTCAGGTAAGTTAGATACAAATGAAAAAAAAGCAAGAGTGACAATATTAGTATCAGACAAAATAGAACTTAGATAAATATTACATTGGACAAAAGGATTTACTTTTTATTATGGAAGGGTATAATTTACAATAAATATATACTATTCATTTTACTTTTATGTGCCCAATAAAATGCCATTGAAATATATAAAGAAAAGACTATTAGAAAAAAAGGAAAGTTTAAAAAAACATAACATAAGCATATTTTAGAACAACACTTTCTAGCTCAAGCAGACTAAGAGGATGATATAAACATACAAATAAGTAAATATATAAGCAAGAATGCAGAGGACCTACTTGTATAAAATAATTCACAAAATAAACAATTTGATGCAGAAGTCTTTGCAATGGCTTACATTGTGCTCCTTTATCTGCTCCACATTTACTTCTTAGACCTATCTCTCTGTGTTTGCAATTTTGCACATTCTCACATCAGCATATTTGCACATTCTGTTCTCTCTTCCTAGAACACTCTCTGCAGTATAGTATATCTTGCATAGCTCATTTACTCACCTCCATTAGATCCTTATCCTGCCCAACCTCCTGCTTTGCCTTTTCTACACTGTGACCTAGGTCCACCTCTGAGGCTTCCTACACTGCTTCCCTGCTTCTTTCTTCTTTAACATTGTTCACCATCAAACATATTATGCATTTGCCTTATTAATTTTTGTTGTTGTCTGCCCCTACCCTACAAATACAAATTCTCTGAAGGTAGGGATTTTTATCTCATTGGTTCATTGCTGGACCCCCATAACAATGCCTGGCACATAGCATGAACTAAATAAATATTTGTCGATTAAACAAAATTTTATTTTTATGTGCCCTCAGTTTGATGGATAAGCACATGCTAGGCAAGAAATAACACCATGATATAGTCCAAATACTATGAAGTATATAGCTGCCTTTTAAATAACAACATAATAACATAATAATAATAGTATCAGACAAAATAATAACTTCAAAATTTTTCCATAAAATATTCTCTTCCCTAAAAGAAACCCTTCTTTCCTTAAATTCATATGGAATGAACCTACATTAGTTTAGATTCTTCCAGAAACAGACCCTAAGCAAAAGAATTTACTTATGTGATTCAGGAAGTGCCAGCAGTGGAGTGGAAAAAGATACAGGAAAGCAGAAGATTCAATAAAAAGATCTTTCTTAAAAGTTTGAGAGAATTCACAAGTTTGACTATGTGGGCCCAAATACATTACACCTATAATTTTAAGATAAAAAATAGCAACTTAAAAGAATCATGATGTTGGAAAGCATGCTGGTAAAATGTAGCACTCCCATGTATTTCCGGTGGAAATACAAATTGGTATTGTATATTTTAAAAATAATTTGGCCACACTTACTAAAAACATATTTAGCATACCCTTTGACCTACAAAATATATTTCAAGAATTTTATCCTAAGAAACATATTCTGGATGTACACAGAGAATTCCACAAATAATTTTTTATAGGGAAAACTCTGTGTAGCTAACCAAACAGGCATGATTCTTCACATATACTCAGAAAATACCTTAATCTTTGTTTCTGTTTTATTTTTTTTCCTTTTTCATTAGCCTTGAATGTAACATTGGAAAGTCCAGTAGGATTTTTGACTCATCTGTTAATAAAAATTTCTCTGTTCACTTTTTGTCACAAGAAATTTCAATACAGCAATGAGAATATTCTATCCTATGTTATAATCAAAACTTTAATTTGTTTTGACTTTAAATTCTTCCCAACCCCAGCTGGAACCTCTTGAAGCTGGAAGGCTGGTGAAGGAGGGCATGGTCCTTTCTCTTTTATTTCTGGCCACTATGACTTCTGATATTACAGAGTTTAACAGAGTAGGGGGAAGAAAACAAAGAGGCGGGAAATTTCTAAATTGATTCACACTACTGTAAGTTTTCATGACACTGTCTGGGCCTGACAGATATTTAAATTTATATTTTCTCTTTGGTATCTTTATGATTTCCTAGTGGTCCCCAGTGAGAGACTTTATCTGTATGTTTTATGATATGTTGGTATATTTTTACATGTATAGTCATTCCCATGTCAGCCCACCCAATCTAGAATCTTTTTTCTGGCATCTTAGTGCCCCTCCAGTTAGTCCTCTTGGACAAGATATAAACTCTAGTGAGTTCTCTTGGGCATAGCTATATACTCTGTCATTCTTTGTCCTGACAAAGCCTGGCAATACTACCCTAACAATACAGCCATCTTTTCTGTGTTCATGCCTTTAGTCAACTCAGCTCTAAATTTTAGAGTTTATAGGTAAGTGTCAACCCTAATTTACTCTCTCCTCCTTGCTTCTGGGAAACAACTCAGCTCACTGGAGCCCTTCTCTATTTATATGAAGTAAACAGAGAGACAGTCGTATCTTTCCCCCTTGAGGTGGTTGTCCAGAGCACACCTTTCTCCAGGAAACTATTCTGGTTTTTGATTCTGTATGTGAGGACCTCGAAAGTCACCACTCCATTCTAACAAGTAAAAAGGTGAACACACTGACAATTTAACAACTCTCCTTGGATCTATAAAAGAGGTAAGGACACTGGGCAGACTGCTGTCCCCAAGATTGGACAGAAAGGCAGGTGAATACAGGGAGCCACAGTTTACCAGAGCAGAGATTTACAAGCTTAAACCACTACAGAAACTAGTGCCCAGGTAGGACAACCTGAACTGTAATTGATGAATTGCTGGAGGCTCAGTGTGGACATGTCTGAGACTTAAAAACTCTAGAGACACCAAATCAGAGTGGGCACCCCCACAGTTCTGTGAGTTTTACCTCCAGGAGCTCTAATCATAGGACTATAGGATGCTTCTACTGTCACCACACCTCACTGCCATATTATTAAAGAACTATTTATAGCAGTTCCTTTCACTGGATGCATCATATCTAGCTATCAAGAAAAATTTACAAGGCATACTAAAAGGTAAAAAAACACAGTTTGAAGAGACAAAGCAAGCATCAGAATCAGACATGAAGAGATGCTGGAATTATCAGACAGGGAATTAAAAAAACAAACAAACTATTATTTATATGCTAAAGGCTGTAGTGGATAAAGTAGTAGCATGTGAGAGCAGATAGACAATGTAAGCAATAGAAAAGGAAATCTTAAGCAATTACAAAAAAGAAATACTAGAGATCAAAAGCAGTAAAAGAAATAATGGGTTTGATATCTTATCAGTAGACCAGACACAGCTGAGCAAAGAATCACCGAACTTAGGATTTATCAATAGAAACTTTAAGAATGAGAAAAAAGAGAGAGAGAGAGAGAGAGAGAGAACAAAGACTGTATAAAACAGAACAAAATATCCAAGGGCTGTGGGGCACCTACAAGAGGTACAATATACATATAATGGGGGTACCAAAAGGAAAAGAAAAAGAAAATAACAACAACAAAAAAAAATTGAAACAATGAGAATTCCTCAAATTAATGTCAGACCCCAAACCACAGATTCAGGAAACAGAGAAAATGAAGCAGGATTAATTCCAAAAATACTACATCTACCTAAGCATGTCATTGTCAAATTACAGAAAATAAAAGATAAAAAAAGAATAAAATACCTAAGAATAAACTTAATGAAGGGCATCAAAGATCTGTGCAATGAAAACTATGACATTAAGCAATTGAAGAAGATATGGATAAATGGAAAGGTATCTTGTGTTCCTGGATTGGAAGACTTATTATTACTAAAGTGTCCACTCTACTCAAAGCAATGTACAGATTCAGTGCAATTCCTATCTAAATTCCAATAATATTTTTCATAGAAATAGAAAAAAAAAAATCTTAAAATTTGTATGAAACCACAAAAGACCCCAAATAGCCAAATTAATCTTGAGAAAGAAGAACAAAGCTGGAGACATCAAACTTCCTGATTTCAAACTATATTACAAAGCTATAATAATTAAAACAGTATGGTATTGGCATAAAAACAGACACATAATTCAATGGAACAGAATAGAGAGACCAGAAATAAATCCATGCAGACATAGTCAATTAATTTATGACAAAGAAGCCAAGAACACTCAAGAATACTCAAAGGAGTCAAGAAAAGACAAGACTCTTCAATAAATGGTGTTGGAAAAAATGATGTTGGGAAAATTTTGCCACATGGAAAATAATCTGGACCCATATTTTACACATACACAAAAACCTACTCAAAATGGATTAAAACTTATATTTAAGACCTGAAACCATAAAACCACTAGAAGAAAACACAGGGATAAGCTCTTTGACATTGGTCTTGGCAATGATTTTTTGGATTTGACACTGCAAACAAAGGCAACAAAAGATAAAATAAGCAAGTAAGATTACATCAACAAAGTGAAAAGGCAACCTATGAAATGGGAGGAAATATGTGTAAATCATATATCTGATAAGGGGTTGATATGCATAATAAATAAATAACTCATGTAACTCAACAGGGAATAAAACAAATAATCTGATTAAAAAGTGGGCAGAGAAAAGAATAGACATTTTTTCCAAAGAAGGCAAATAAATAGCCAACAGGCACATGAAAATGTGCTCAACATCCCTAATCATCAGAGAAATGTAAATCAAGCCCACAATGAGATAACACCTCTTACCTCTTAGAATAGCTATTATCAAAAGGATGAGAAAGAAATGTTGATGAGGATGTGGAGAAAAGGGAACGCTTGTACTCTCTTGATAGGAATGTAAATTGGTGCAGCCACTATGGAAAACAATAGGAAGGTTCCTCAAGATATTAAAAATAGAACTACCATATGACCCTGCAATTCATGTTCATTGCAATCCCCTGCTCATTACAGCATTATTTACAACAGCCAAGATAGAAACAACCTAAGTATCCATTGATGGGTAAAGAAAATGTGCTATGTATGTATACAATGGAATATTACTCGACATAAAAAAAGAAATAAATCTTGCCATTTGCAGCAATATGGTTGGAGCTCAAGGGCATTATGCTACATGAAATAAGTCAGACAGAGAAAGACAAATACCATATGACCTCACTTATATGTGGAAGCTTAAAAAAAAAAGTTCACAAATACAAATTGGTGGTTGCCAGAAGCAGGGGTAGGGGGTGGGCAAAATGGGTGAAGGGGATCCAAAAGCACAAATTTCAGTTATAAAATAAATGTCATGGAGATGTAATGTACAGCATGATGACTATAGTTGATAATAATGTATTGCATATTTAAAAGTTACTAAAAGAGTAGATCTTAAAAGTTCTTATCACAAGAAAAAATATTTTTGTAACTTTATGGTGACATGTTAACTAAACTTATGGTAATCAGTTGACAACATACACAAATATGGAATCAATATGTTGCACACCTGAAACTAATACAATGTTATATGTTGATTATACCTCAATAAAAAATAATAGTAAGGAACCGTATCAAGTGCTCTCAAAGCTCTTTTATCTAAATTGTAAGTTTCTTGGGGCAGATGTGTTACCAAGTCTAAGCCCTTACTTCTTGCTGCACGACAGTCCAATAACTGAGATAAAAGTTGTTGGGGCAAGGAATAACAAGTTATTCTGAAAGGCAGTAAACCAAGAAGATGGTGGGCCTGTACCCCAAAGAACCATCTTGACTGAGTTAGAATTCAGGCTCCTTTTATACTAAAAGTGGAGGGAGTAAAGCCAAACATTTCCTGGTTCCCATCAGCCTCCGGAGGGGATGTTAATTTCTTCCTCGCTTCAGTCATTCACAGGTTGGTCTGGTCAGGATGTTCCCTGTGGGCTAAACAAAGGCACTTTAGCTTAATGCTCCTTACCTGGGAGACAGGATTCCCAGAGATGGGTCATTATGTATAATTTAAGCTTATATGTGACATCCCTTTAGTGATTAACCTGTAATAGAATACAAAAGCTCTTCCCCATTACAGATGTTGTGTCTGTTTTGGTCATCCATTGTATACCCCAGCCCCAGTAATGTGTCTGGCACAACAACCAGTAAATATTATTGGTAGTATGTTTCTTCTTGTTCTGAAAAACCTTGGAATAAAAGAGGCCAACCTTAGCTAGGGAAATTGTGTTATATACTATGTAGAAATAATTTTGAATTATCAACTGTTTTTTTGTGCTTTGTGTTTTTGCTTTTTGTTATGATTTTTGATTTATTGAAGTTTTCAATAGGGAGCTAACATAATGGAGTTTTTTACTCTACTCTTTTTATAACTGAGTGGGCACTCAAACAAGGACACCTTCAGGAAGTTCCAGGAAGAGATCTGAGATCTTGCAGAAAGCAAGGCTGGCATTTTCAGAGAATTGTCATTATAATTTTCTTGGCCACTGAGTGAGACTATCCTTAGCAGAGTGAAAAGTTGCCTCCATTAAGTGATTTGAACAAGTAAGATTGCCAATCCTGTAATAGGGTTATTATGAGTATCAGACAGGTAATAAAGTCCTTAACATAGGACCTAGTACATAATCGCCCTTGATAGTGTTAGGTATTATTATTGTAAGCTATTAGAGCTTAGGATGAATTCATTTAACACCAATGCCCTGACAGAATGGGTTCAAGCCAGTTTGGATGGAGGAGGAAAGCTATGGCATGGAGTATGATCTGAGCTGATGAGGGCTCCCCGGAAGAGACTTCTGTAATTGGGGCGAGCAGAAAAACATACCTACTATTTGCCTGAGATGAAGATGGAGCCAAGGAGTGATAGACAGACACTGAAACACAGCCTGAATTACTTTACAACTTTGCCCAGTGTCATCTCTGTTCACTTCCTGAGACTGGGGAAACTTCAAGGCCTGCCTGACCTGCCCTGGGGACATGGCCTCCTTCTTCCCTGTCTGTTAGCAGGAGAGGTGGAAAGGGGAGCACTTCAAAAAGCCAGGCTGGGTGCCCAGAGCTGGAGATATGAGAGCTGCCTCCACCCACTGTTGTGATCCTCTAGTCAGGCTGCCAGAGATCAAAAGCATCTCCAGCTGTTCATCTCTTCACACACACATACCAAAAAGCTAATCGCATTAACCACTTCATAACCCTGTGTGCCCAGAAGGAGTAAACCACCTCCTAGGACCAGCAGCTTCAGGATCTAGATATGCTCCTATAACCCATATGGAGATCACCCCTCTCATGGCTCCATTACCATGCTGCTGTAATAAGAAAAAGTCTAATAGCCAAAATAACTGAAAGAGTAATTATACTAGAAGAATAACTTAATGAGAATATTATTTTCATCACTCACAGATGATTAACATCTTATTTTCAAAAGTACAGATTCCTAGGCTACACCTTCAGAAATTCTGACTCTATAGGTATGTGGAGGGGGCCTGAGGGTCTGCATTTTACCAGTTATCCTAGGTGACACTGCTACAGGTGGGCTGAGGAAGCACCATTGGAAAACCTTTGGGTTGAGAGAAAAGAACAAATGAGACACAGGAAGATGAAATGGTAGAATATAGGCAGGAAATGACATAGTAGAATTTTACTAGGAGGTAAGATTCTGCAGGCCTCTGGGCAATCTCTTCTCGGCTGGTCACTGGGAGAATTGCTAATGCCTAAGGCTAAGGCCTCTATAGCTGGTGAATGTGGTGGTGCTTCCTTCAGTTTGGTTAGGCTCAGCAGTCTTTCTTGGCCAACTTTGTGGTCCACTTCTCCCTGGCACTGCAAATGCCACCTCTCAGCCATAACCTCCATTTAGTTCCTAACTTAAACTGTCAAAGTTTTATAGGCCTTGCTGTGGGATCACTGAATACTTCTCAGGTGCTAAGGTTCTCAACTGGTCTCCCCCTGGGAGTACCCAGGAAGCTATGGGTCCTTTGTACCACATGAGGACTGACGGAGTCTCAGAAGCATTGTCTATTTGCCCTGAGCAGTCCAACAGGAATTTCTAACACACTACATGGCTGGAGCCATAGTCAAGATACAGTCCCTCTGAGGTGGCTTAAAATGTTCCAATTCTTCACAAAAGGAAGTGAAGGAAAAGCCCTAACACAATGGAGTTCAAACTTATCTGGCTATGTTGGACATCCATTTCTGACATGGGTAAAGGTATTCCAATTGCCTGGCAAGAATCACTGGTTAAAGGAGTTGTCCCATTAGGGCCTTGGGATGTTTAGCTGTATATCTATAGGGGCACCAGCAAGGAGGAGTTCAATTGCTCTCTTTCTCTCTCTTTTATGGGTGTTGTTAACTTGGAACTTATTTCCATAATATGAAAATAGTCTCTTTTCAATAGGAAAAAAATGAGGCAAATATGGCAA
Organism: Monodon monoceros; assembly: GCF_005190385.1. Classification (NCBI taxonomy): domain Eukaryota; kingdom Metazoa; phylum Chordata; class Mammalia; order Artiodactyla; family Monodontidae; genus Monodon; species Monodon monoceros. The sequence continues at coordinate 20,215,627 of NW_021703775.1, forward strand.
ATTAGGTCAAGATTAGGGATAAGGGAAGGTGATAGACTGAAGAGACTGCTAGGACTGCTGAGGCATAGACTTCTCACATTGTTTATTCATGCTCCTCAATAACTTTGTCTTGTCCCTTACTCTTCAAGGTAGTTTCTGGTTATTATTATATGATTGATGTCTATATATACATATATGATGTATTAAACATATATATATTATTAAGGAGACAAGCTAAATTCCTATTGCTGTCCTTGTAGTTGGTCCCAAGGTCATAATTGACATTTATTTTATTGCTCTTATACAGCCCATTCTAGAATTCCCTTACAGTCCTTATTCTCAAACAGTACTTCAGTGAGTTTCTATTGCTTGTCCTGGATAACCCAAACTTGTTGAGATAACCCTGAGAGCTCCAAGTCCTCTGTTAGTCTGTGACTACTGCAATTGCCCATTTACAGTTATCATTAAACAAGGAAACATCAAAAGGTATCCCAATAAATTCTACATGTTTCAGACATGCTCCTCCCTGCCCCATTATTGCCTCATTTCAGTTTATTCTCATTGAGGTGGGAGGGACATGATGATGCTTGGGCCATTTGGTATTAATGAAATTGTGTCCCATTGGCCCAGCCTTTTAATTGAACTGTATTTATTACCTTGTATCATATACATCCTCTGATATAAATGTCAGCTTAGATCCTATACCCAACAGCTCTTGAAAGATCTGAATATTCCCTTTTTTCCAGTAAACTGTTACCTGGCTGAATGGTTGGGAGTCATTTTGGGAAAGTATTAGATGAATTGCTATTGTGTTACTTCTGTGCCATTATAGGGTTGTTTCTTAAGGAGACTCAGAGAGCCCTTCAATTGATAGGCTCTGAGTCTAAGAACTGGATGATGTCTGGAAACTAGGTGAGGAATTGTGATTTGTCCAGTAAGACAGCCAACATTCACCTTCTACTCACCAACTATTGATCTTGTTTTGGTTAAATGGGTCAACCAAGACTCTTTCTGGCTGCCTGTCTATCTCATTGAGAGGAACACCAAGGCCTGGGCACTATTACCACATATCCCTGTGGATTAGAGACTCCAGTCTGCCATTTTGACCTTGCTCTCTGGATGGCAATTATACACCCCTTGCCTGGATGGTATATAGCAGGTTGGCTTATCTCAATCTGGAATTCTATCATATGCATTTAAAGTAGGTAAGCCAGTTTATAGCAGAATTTCCTACCATCCACCTGGGCTTACAGAGAACTGCCACCAATGAACTTCTCAATACTGCAGGCACCCGCCTTCACTAACGTATTCCTTAGTGCTTTTGAGAAGGGAATCTCCTCCAGACTGCCTGAGGAACACAGTCAACTTGTTCTCTGATCTTACATAATAAATGCAGTCTAGCTTTTTCATCTTTCTGAGCCTTTTGACCCCTTTCTCTATACTTTGTAAAGGAAGTTTTAGCATCTCCATCTCATTTACTGTAGGCCATCATTTTTCCCCAAGCTCCAAGGAGCCATCCCCAAAACATGTTAGGATTGTCTCCAGTGGCCTTCCAGGATATAGGAGGACGTCGCTACATCATTAAAATCTTTTATTCAGCTTTATATCCTGGCCTCATCATCAGTCTAGCATCTTCAACATTCATCTCCAGGTATTTTCTCTAAGTTCTGCTGCATTTCTTTAATGAGTGATAGAGTATTTCCCAATCAGGCCAAGCTAAAATTTGACCCTACTTATTGGCTTATAAATATAAGAAGGTTTATCTTTAGGAAGGCAAGCATTATTTTTTAAAGCATCTAATTCAATGAGGTATTTTCATGGTCTCCAAGCAAGGAAGGCTGCTATGCTCCATCAAGGGGGAATGGAATACTTCCGTTGCTGAAGAATCTGGGAGTCCAAAGTTCTCAAGCACATTTATTCAGATATCCTCATCCCAGATCTCAGATCTGACCCCTTTCCATCAGGGCCTTTACTTTAGCATAGAAGACTTTGATGAGACTATGATTTCATCTTTGTAAACCAGCTACTCTCAAAATCAGATATTAGGGTTGATTTTTAGCATAGTCTGTCCTTGGTTTACAGGAGATGAAGATCTCTTTAAATGTCGTCATGAAACTCTATTGCTTTCATGCAGTGCCCTGAGTTGTCTGATCTGCACCTGTATTTTCTTCCTTTGGGGCACTAATGACACAACATCAATCAAGGAGCTTGTCTTCATACCTCCCAAATGGAGATACTAGGTAAATCAAGGCATTCTATACCAACCAGTTAATCACTGATAAGATTCTTAGTAATTTGATGTGATACCATGCCAATGGTTATTATTACCCCGCTACCAGAAATGTGATCATTGCTGCCAATTGTCCTAAAAAATGATTCATTTTCAATATTCTATTTTGACAATCTCTTCTGGAACCACATTTGGGACCAATTTTCTTAGTTTGGATACTTCCAGAAGTGAATTCTGAGGGAAACATTTGAGTCAGGTATTTTACTTAAGATTTCAGGAAATACTAGTGTCAACTTAAAAAAGGTGCACAATGTGAGAGTTGTGAGTTAAGTTTTATTTGGGGCAAAATGAGGACTATAGCCTGGGAGATAGCATTTCAGATAGTTCTGAGAAACTGCTCCAAAGAGGTAGGGGAGAAGATCAGTATATATTTGATTTTGGTGAAGGGGGAGTACATGAAATCAAGCACATATTTTTTGCAAAAGGTCTTGTGAGGGTTACTACTAGTAATGAGGAGCAGACGTCACCATGAAGGAAGGTAGTGCTTTTCTAGATATGAGGAGATGCAATAACTGGGCTCGTAAAATCAGATCCTGAAAACATCTAGCTATCTGAAGACTTGTTCTGTCAGTTTTTCCCAGAGCACAGAGAGCCTCATTTCTGCTCTCAACCCTGAACTCCTTTCAGGGGGCATTAAAAGTCAGCAGCTGCAGTGGCACCTGATTTAATCCTTGTAGAGGTAGATGGCAACTGCCAGTGGCAAGTGCCAATTTGTAGTTGACACCAGTAGGAGAGTGAGGAAGTGAGGTGGGGAAGCAAAGGAAATCAAGAAGGATTTGTTATCAGACATATTGAAGCTTGAGCCCAATGGGACCAAGGTAGGAATACATCTCAGAGTTATCTCCACTGAGGAAGGAGTTCGAGTGTTTAGTCTCCAAATCCAGGAAGTCCTTGCCAATGACTAAGAGGTGTTACCTTCCAAACACTTCAGCCCTGTTATGGAGTTGGAAGTCAGGCTGACATGCACCAAAGTGGTGAGGGCGAGATGGTACAGGCAGGGCACCAAGAACAACTACTACAGGTGTAGTTGAACTTTCATGTTTGGTAGCCCTAAGTGACTTTCAAATGATTAAAAAACATGAAACCTAGGCCCCCTCAAACCAAATTTCTTTGCCGAGTTTATGATTAACCTCTCTATCCCAAACTTCATTCCCTTTCTTATCCCATACCTGTTCTCCTCAGGATTGAGAAACATCAAAGAAAGGAGGGATTGAAATCGATCAGGGCCCCATAAGGCCCTCCTAGGTAAAAAAGCCTTTCTGTGTTCCCCATTTCTTGTTTGTAGGAAAAAGGCTTCAGCCTCCTAGACCTTTCCTGAGTTCCAAAGGACAAGTTCAAACAGTTACTAATTAGGGATTGGAGAGAATGCATAAACAAAGGAGGAGCAGTCAAGAAACAATATATATAAGACCCTATAAAGCAGGGTTCTAGTTCTTCCTCATGAGATATAAATAACAATCTGATGCATATATTTGAATTGTTCTATAGGAACTAAGGCCTCCACTCAGATGGAGGATGGTAACTACATGCTGAGACCACAGATTGGTCAGAACCAGAAGGTTGATGATTGAGTTTCCTGGGACATTATCCTGTTACCTCACCACCAACCAATCAGAAGAAAGTCACACACCCTGCAGCCCTCACCTCATATGCTGCCTTTAAAAATTCTTCACTGAAAACCATTGGGGAGTTTGGGTCTTTTGAACATGAGCTGCCCATTCTCCTTGCTGGACTCTTTTGATAAACATTTCTCTGCTCCAAAGTCTGACGTTTTGATTTGTGTGGCCTCACTGTGCATGGGCACATGAACTTCAGTTTGAGAACAAATACCCGAAGCAAAATAAAACAAAAATTTATCTCATTAACTGCACTTCTGCCTCTTCTACTTTTAATCCTGGTTTTTGTTGTTGTTAGGAGACTGCTAAAGTTCAGACTGACTATCTTAAATTTCTTCCTGACTTACAATTCTAGGAATCTTACAAAAAACAAAAATTGAATTCATCATGACTTCTGAAATCATTTTCCCTCATTAGCTCTATGTGGTCACAATTCGAACATTTAAAATTCTGTAATGATATATGTTCAACCAAACCCTTAGCTTTGGAATAAAATCTGTCTGCTTCAAGTCCCCTTGACTTTTTTTTTTTATTATTATTTTCTCAACCAGGGATCGAACCTGTGCCCCCTGCAGTGGAAGCACAGAGTCCTAACTGCTGGGCTTCCATGGAATTCCCCCCCCTTTGACTTTTGTGTTCATGCCACTCTTCTCCATAAGAGTATCAGCATTTAGTAGAAGATAGAGAAACAATTCCTGGGATTAGGCTTGTCTTAACCTTAACAAGACATTTATCACAGTGTTCTCATTTTCAAGATGAATCTAAGGTCCTCTAGAGGTGTAGCATTCTTTGACTCAATGATTTCTGGACAGCAATAGGCAGAGCATTTCCATCCCTTCAACAGTCCTCACAGCCTGTCTTTGCACCATATGGACCTGCTTTCTAGTTCCCTCCCTGAGGGTCTCATTCCAGCTCAGCTCTAGGGGTGAAAATATGTTATGCTTCACTAATCACTGGAGCCGCCTGACTCAGATTTGTGAAATATTCTGGCGTTCCTCCATATGTTGTGTGCTATCTGTTGTTAATATTTGTGGTGACTGGTCAATATGCTTCCAACTGGCAATTTGGGGCAGAGATTTATGTAGTCGTGATTAAAATTAGGATTATGATTCTTCCTTATAACAATTCCCCAAAGTTCAATCATGTTATGCCCGGAGCATTTTATTATGGATGGGAAGCCAAGTCTTCCCTATTCTATTATTGTAGATTCTTTAAAAAGCTAATGAAAAATGTGGTGTGAGAACTGTGTAGGAGCAGAGCAGATGGGCCAGAGGACCAGGGACAGAGCTGCTGCATTGTACGCAAAAGAGGATATTTTACAAGGTGAGGCAGTATATGATGTAAAGCTACTTAGAATTCCTTTTCATAGCTTAACAGTATTGAACTTGAATTCATAGAATAGCTTAAAGCAGGTTCTTTAAAACTACTTTCTCTTTACAGCTGTATTACTTTGCAAATGATGATAGAACACAACAGAGTAGTAATCTCAAAACAAAAATAGGGTGCAGTAGAATAGGATGACATCCAGGGTTCCTTCAGTCCTAATAGCTTCTGAGAAAAGTCACTATTCTAACCCCTGAAGAGATAATAATGGCAGAGTTTGTTTTATGGCTTTAAGGAACTGAGTGCTGAATAATGGATGAATTCCATTCAATATGTTGATTTCACCTCAATTATCACACTATCATCTAAATTTCAGTTTTTCTTTTTTAATGCATCACTTTACTATCTGATTATCCTTTGTGTTCAGGAGGAGTTATAGGAATATATCATTATCTTCTCAATAATTTCTTTACGTTAACTTTTTTTTCATTTAGCCTTATTCTAAACAATAATACCCATAAAACCACAGGCTTATTGAGTTATTTATATTCCCATTAAAGGAAGTACATATTTTAAAAATGCTTTGCCTGTACCATTTAAATAATCATCTGTACCACCAATGGTATGAAAGACAGGGAGAATTTAGTTGTTTTTTACTCTTCCCTTAGACCTTTAGACACAACTGGCCCTCACCCTCTCACATCACACCCCATAAGTCCTTAAAGCCAACTCTGTACAATGCTGCCTATTCCAAGTTGTACCTATGTTTCCCTCCTCTGTTCCAGATATGTTATTTTGGTCCTGAGTTATATTTTCTCTGCATTAAGTATTGCTCCATCCACTTATTTGTCTTAGCATTTGCCTGAAAATCTTTAATCATAATCCTAATCATTATTATTTTGAGCCTTCCTGCTATTAGGTGTGGTCTTCTTAAATAGTAACTGTTGAATTTTGTTTTTATCCAGTCTGATAATCATAGTGTTCCAATTTTGCAAAATGTAGATTACATATTTATTGTAATAATTTGTTATTTATGTCATCTTTTTCATGTATTGTTTTTTATATAGCCTCACACTTTCATTGTTTAAATTTTTCCATATAGCTTATAGACTGCTTTATGACTGGAATGTCTACTATTGTATTCCCAGGGCTTAGAACAGTGGTATGGACATGAGGGTTAACTCATAAATATTTGTTGAGTGAATGAATAATGACATTTTTTTTTCTGTGGCTTATGTTATTTTAGGTGGAATTTATCTGCTGATTTTGGGGGGGCTTCACATTCTACTAGAGCAGTGGTTCTCAAATCTCAGGATGTATCTGAATCAGCTGGAGGGACTGTTAAGTGACAGATTGCTGGGTCCCACTCTCAGGGTTTCTGATTCAGTCCATCTGTAGTAGGACCTGAAAAGGTGCATTTTTAGCTAGATCTCAGGTGATGCTGATGTTGATGGTCTGGGACCCACACTTTGAGAACCACTGAATTGAAGGTTGTCTCTAAGTTTTGTAAAACTCTTAGGCCTAGACATTTTTCTGTATTTTTCATATTTGAGAACAATCTAATAACTTGATTTCTGCATATTTAAGGAGAGGACTTTTGTAGAATTTAAAGTTCTCTCATCGTTATACATTTTTATCTTTGAGGTTTTAGATCCACATTATTGATACCATTTAATTTAAAATTAAATTTTCAAACTATTTATTGATCTCTTTCATATTCTCATCGGTGTTTTCCAGAATTTCACTGAGAAGACAAAACAATTGTATTCTAAAACCCTTTGCATGGCTATACATTTCCTCTGCATGCTCAGATTATCCTTCCCCATGGAGGGAGCTTTCTACAGACTTCATGTTAGTTTTTCTCTGATATTTCACCTTCAAACAAGGATACCTCCCTCTCAGGCCCAGTGATGCTGAATGGAAGTACTTTTTCTCTTTGATCACCTGAGAGATTTTAAATCCCTTTGGCTAATCCTAAACTAAAGTGGCAATTATTTGTATCCAGTCTAGTCATGCTCCTGAGCCTGGAAAGCATTAGCCAAAGGCAGGTATATAGTTTACCTGTGATCTCCTCCTCTTTTATGTAAGGACGTGCATGCATAGCTGACTAATTTTAAACAATTGTCTTTTACAAGAGGTAGTACATGAAAAATTAGTCAGCTAAACAGAGCTTCTTCTGTCTCTGCTTTTATCTTTTGTTAACTGCTATGGACTGAATTGTGTTCCCCACAAAATATATAGATTGAAGCCTGGGCCTTCAATGTGACTGTATTTGGAGATAGGGCCTTTAAGGAGGTAATTAACATTAAATGGGGTCATAAGGGTGGAGCTCAATTCCAATAGAACTGATGTCTTTATAAGAAGAGGGAGAGACACCAGAGCTCTCTCTTACCTTGAGTGCACACAGAGAAAAGGCCATGTGAAGACAGAGAGAAGGCACCATCAGCAAGCCAAGGAGGGAGACATCACCAGAAACCAGTACTCTGCAAATAGTCAAGGAGGCTGGGCTTCTACCTATGGCCATGAGGGTAATGCTGCCACCTCAGTGAGCCCAGAAGATAGAACATTGAGCCAAATGAGATTATTATCAAGCCTTAAGATGGAAAGGAATTTTCATTGCTAGGTTTTAGCAACATCACCTCTTTCATCTTTTTGGAATGGGAATATCTATTCTATGCATGTCCTACCATTGTATTGGGGAAGCACATAATTTGTTTGGCTTCAAAGTTTCACAGCTGGAGAAGAGTTTTGCCTAGTGATAAATCATAACTTGACTCTCACTTGTACATGATTTAAATGACTTTGGATTTAGAATTGATGCTGGAATGAGTTAAGACTTTTGGAGCTATTGAGAAGGAATGAATGTAGTTTGCATGCAAGAAGGACATGAATTTTGCAGGGCCAGAGGGCAAAATTTTATGACTGAGTTGTATCTCCCAAAATTCATAAACTAATGGCTTAATCCCCCTAATATGACTCTATTTGTCAATAGGGCCTTAAATGAGGTAATTAAGGTTAAAAAATGTCAAAAGAGTGGGGTCCTAATTCAATAGGATTGGTTTCCTTATAAGAAAATGAGAGACACCAGAAATCTCTCTTCAAGTACATGCAGAGAGAAAAGGCCATGTGAAGACACAATGAGAAGGCATCATCTTCAAGCCCAGGAAAGAGGATTCACCAGAGGCCTGCCAGCACCGTGGTCTTGGACTTCCAGCTTCCAAAAATGTAGGAAAATAAATATCTGTTTTTCAGTCTATTTGGTCTGTGGTATCCTGCTATGGCAGCTGATCAGACTAATACAATAACTTTGCATCTTAATAAGTGACACAAGCTCCATGGGTACCACTCTAGCTATTACTAAACTTGCCTCCTAATGTGTGATGTATATACCAGGGTCTCCCTTTTACCTCACATCTTACTGTGCAGTGAATGCCATTCTGTCACCTTTTTCCTCATTGTTGTGTTGTTTAGAGCTTATTTCCCAGGTGGATGAAAAATAAGAAGCCATTTAGAGCTGGGATCTGACCCTAGTTGACTTGAGACTGTGATTTTGAGCTTTCCTTCTAGAGCTCAGCTCAATTCTTTTTATTTGGGTGTTGAGGAGGTAGGTATATATTAGGAGGAGTTGGGGAAGTGAAGCTGGCTGATATTCACCCCTCCTCTCCACAGGAAAATGTGGGGCAGAGTAAATTAGACACGTATAAAGTACCACCATCATCATTTGAACGGCCTCCCTCTCTCTGAGACTTGGCTTAAGGTTCCATCTTGAGTAGGCACTAAAGCTCTAAGTTGTGACCACAGTATGGATTGAGGTTGGAGTTCAGCCTGTTAATTGGGTTTAGGGTCAGTTTCTGGTTAGTATTGCTTACCAATGTGATCCATGATGGAACTGAACCCATCATCTTTGACTCTAATCACTCAGGGCACCAGAACATTCTTTAGATTAGACTCTGGAATGTGAGACCCTGGAGACAAACTTTCTGGGCTTATACAGAGGCAGAGTACAATGTTCAGTGAAAAACAAAAACCAAAACAACAGCAACCAAAAAACAGTTGCAAATGTCCTTCATAATCCTGTGACTGTGGGATCATCTTAGATCACTTTAAAAAAATCTCATCATAGTTCTAGCCCTTATTTCTATTTAGCAACTTTTCTCAGCTCAATTGGTCCAAGTGACTAGAAAAGAAAAAATGAGTAACCAAGGCAGAAAGAAAACCCAGGTTCCCTCAGACACTTCTGAAGTAATTTTAGACTGATATCCAGCAGAGACAGAAGAATTTGCTTTGCTTGAAGACAGTGCCCACTCTTTTACCAAATGGCTCATGTGTTGTGGCCCTGCCCAGACAAGTGACAGATTTGCTTCATATTGTAGAGGGAGGAAGCAAGGAGGGGGCTTCTGAGTGGGAGAGAGACCATGGGAGAACATTTCCTTGAGCTGAGAGGAATGAAAGAAGGCGGGTGATGTTTCCTTGGCTGCCAGATTTAGCGGCAGTTGCACTCAGAAGAGTTTTCATGCAACACCCATGGCCACCAGGCTAGCTTCAAGGGGAGGAGAGGCTCTGGTGAATGGCTCATCTTGTTCTATGGTTTATTTTGGGGGAACTTTAGGGTTAGAAATGACTAAGTGGGAAAATCCACAAGGAATATTGACAAATAGAGAAATTGCTAGGTGTCATCTCCTCCTTTTTTCTTTACTTTCACACTTTGCAAAATATATCTAATCCTAATTTATTGCCTTAAACCTGAACAAACAAAGGTTTTTAATCACGGCTCTATCTCTTGTCTACTTGTGTAAACTGGGGCCCAGACCATTGCTTGTTGAAAGTGCCCAGTCTATTCACAGAGTATTCTGGTGCTTTCATGCATTCCCCATGTTTCTTCCCAGTCCCTCACCACAGCCCTGAATGCAGCTGTCCTCACTGTGTCTCTCTGACAATCAGTGGGGTGGGAGATGATAATGCTGCAGATAGAAACCTGCATAGCCTCCTCATGGCCCTGCCCCACACTCTGCATCCTCCATCTCATACCCTAGCCCTCAACTCATTCTTGTCCCATTACCCATCTCCTTCAGACTCCTGGGCATTTTTGCAATAAAAGCATGTCCAGTTGTGTGTACCTTGGAAATTACTAGCTGGTGGGATTGTTGTTTCTTTAAAGTAAACCTGCTACACCAGAGCTGACTCACCTCAGATCCTTTTCCTGGCTACCTCAGAACTTGTTCTTTCTATTGATTCCTTCCAGAGCTGGGATCTGACCCTAGTTGATTTGAGTAAGGTAATTTTGAGCTTTCCTTCTAGAGCTCAGCTCAATTCTTTTTATTTGGGTGTTGAGGAGGTAGGGGTATATTAGGAGGAGTTGGGGAAGTGAAGCTGGCTGATATTCACCCTTCCTCTCCACAGAAATCTAAACAATAGAGAGAACAAGCACAAAGAGCATGTGGCCAAAGGGGGTATCATTGCATTAGTTTAATATATTGGCCAAGCAATTACCAATAACTGACATAATACAGGGCTCCTTGGTGCAACTGACTTTCTAGAAGTAGGGATCTGATCATTCTTCCCCATCTCTCAAATTTAAGACATCTATTTAGATAGCTGGTTGTCTGGAGAGCCCTGAGTTGCCTGGAAAGCTCTTAGGGTTGTAAGCCTGCCTTTTTATACCTCTACATGGCATGATAAAGGGAACAAAAGATCAAAATATAGGACCAAGTTATCTTGCCCTTGTCTTGGAAAACTGAAAATCACTGACCATCTGAAATTCTAACCACTCACATTAATTAGTCATTTTGTGTGGAGGAGTTGGGCTGGGCATGAAGAGAGCCTTCTGGGCTTTCCCCCTTGTGGGCAGAGGTGCCCAAGTTCCTCCATTATTGAAACTGGAGGTCTTGGAGGAGAAATACTGGCCTTTTCTCAACAACATTGTACTTAGCTCTACTTCTTTCTTCAAACCTTCCGGACTGCCACTGCTTGACACCTTCCATCAAGCAATCTCTTCTCTCTCTTTGAAACAGCAGTTTTATGTTTTATCAAGGTTGTTCTACAGACAAAGATTTCACACATAGAAAATGCTCCCAATCATTGGGATTTCTAGTCTGTCTGTACAGGGCTAGTGAATGACATATGGATAGAAGGATCAGTAATAATAGCACTTTACTGAGTTCAGGTCCAGGGCTCTGAGATCTCCAAGTGCTTTTACATCATCATTTTATCTCGCCCTTCAAGAACACTGTCAGTTGTATGATACAGGTAGTCTTGTTCCAAAGGTTCAGAGAGCTTGAGGGGAATTGCCCAAAGTCACATGGATAAGAAACGGACATACCAAGATTAGAACCCAAATATCACAACCGCTTCAAGAGACCAGTTCTATCAATATAATACACTCTTACTCTTGTAAAAATTTCTGCTTTGACATTGTTATGGAATGAATTATTCCCTCTCCCCCAAAAAAGAGATATTGAAGTCCTAACACCAGTACCTCAAAATGTGGTCTTGCTTGGAAATAGAGGCTTTGCAGATGCAGATATGCATGCAGATGCAGATGCAGATGCAGATGCAGATGCAGATATAGTTAAATTATAGTTATATATATATATATATATATATATATATAATTATATATAGTTAAATTATAATGAGGTTATACTGAAGTAGGGTGGGCCCCTAGTCCAATATGGCTGATGTCCTTATAAGAAGACAGCCATGTGAAGACAGGGACTCACAGAGAAAGCCACGTGATGATGAAGGCAGAGATTGGTGTCTGTAGCTGTAAGCCAAGAAATGCCAGATTGCTAAGAAACTACCAGAAGCTATGAAGAGGCAAAGAAGGATTTCACTACAGGTTTCAGTGGGAGCATGTCTCTGCTGACACCTCGATTTTGGACTTCTAGACTCCAGACCTGTGAGAAGATAAATTTCTGTTGTTTTAAGCCACCCAGTGTGTACTGTGTTACAGCAGCCCTAGGACACGAACACAGGCATCATACAAGATCCTCCTTATGATGGGGTTCAGAATAATTTGAATCACTTCGTATTCTTCTTCTTTTTAGTCACTTGTCCTTTTAATCTTCTTAAATATCTTTTTACCTTTTGATACAGGCTCTCTTTAATGTATTATTGGAGCAGTGTGGTTCATACTTCCTCTTCTCCCCCCTACAGCTTCTTTTGAAATCCTACCTATTTTTCAGTACTCTATTTAAATTTCACCTTCCCCATCAAGATTTCTCTGTCTACCTCTCCCCTGCTCTGCTTGTCACTTGTATCACTATCAAGGCACTTATGATAAACATGATGGGAATTGTATTCAAACAGTTGTGTACCTCTACTTTCTCAGAACAAACCAACAAGCAAAGTAACGAAACCTGAGCTGTCCTTGAATCGTTTTCTCTTGGAGCTCTGTGTCTTCTGGTGTTGAGTAAAGTGCCTGGTGAGGAATCAGCAGAACAAAGTGAAGGCTAGGAGAATAGGTTTGATTAGGAAACAGAAACTTTAGCATGTTATTATGTTTTCATATGTGTGTGTGTAACACTATTTTTTTTAACTTCTATTATGGAAAATTTCAAACATATACAAAAGTAAAGAGGATAGTAAAGTGAATACCCATGTCTAAGTTGCTAAAACAGTCACTTGCCACTTTTATGGGCAGTCTTGTGTTATCTTTGGCCTCTTTCAACACCAGTCCAGATTATTTTGAAGTAGGTCCCAATTATTCCATCAGTAAATATGTCAGTTTGTATTTCTAGAAAATCGGGGCTTTCTCATAAAGATTTAAATATAGTATCATCACCACATCTAAAAAAATGAACAGAAATTCCTTACGTCATCAGCTACCAGACAGTGTTTAAATTGTCCCGTTTCATAAATGCTGCTTTTTTATTTTTTGTAGTTTGTGTGATTTTCATATGAATAATATAGTTTTAAAAAGTGATGGCTATAAAAATACTACTACTGTATATCGATTAATATTTTCTGAGCACACACTCTGTGTCAAGCACTATGTGCTAATCATTATACCTCATTTTATCCTCAAACTTTAAAAAAAATTAAGTATTATTATCATCCCTATTTTAAAAATGAGGAAACTGGAGCTTAGAGAGGCTGACTTCTTGTGCAGAGCTGAAGAACTGGACAGTGACAGAAGCATTTCTAGAACTCAGGTTGCTGACTCTGGGTACCATCCTCCTGCTAGAATACCATATAGGGTATCAGCTTAGCTACTTCCCAGGGGAACTCTGACAGAGACGTTTCCCTGAGCAAATACTGGATGAAATCTATAACAACTTGTTTCAATATTACTTTCAGGTCAAATATTTCCTAATACGTACATCAAAATATAGCACTCATAGGGAATTAAATAGGGATTCATAATTTTTCTTCTCTGATGCTGGTATAGTAATGCAGTTTAATCATAGCGTTTCATTGTGCTGTCATTCATTCATTCGCTCATTCATTCATCTCATAGTCATTCATGACTGTCTGCTGTGAGTCAGGCACTGGGGATACAAACATAAAGGACAGCCCTTGACTTGGAGGAGGGACTGAGTTATACATTTACATAAAACTTGTCAATGACTTGCCATTGAAGGCAGAGAAATGTCCATATTTATTAGTTGGAGTGGAAGGGTAAAGTGATTAGAAAGAGCCTTGTATAATCGATGAGATGCATCTTCTTCCCCCAGTGCCCGGAACTACCAGACATATAGTGTCACAGCACCTCGCTTCCATCACTCCCCTGATTTGTCCTCCCTTCACAACACCAACTTTGTAATAGTACAAAGTGCTGATGTGGCAATTGCTTGTCTAGGCACTTGCCATGTATTTACTTATTTAATCCTCATAATAACTGTGTAAGATAACTGTAGGTATTATCTCCATTTTACAATTTATGGTAATCAAGTAGAGAGAATTTAAAGCAACAAAATTTTGGGCTCGCAGTTTGTCTCCAGAGCCTTCCCTCTCAGCTAATACAACAGACTCGTCTGGAAAATTAATTTGCTCTTGACTTTGAGCAGTCTTAGGTCCCAAACGCTTGGTAGAGTGTGGAATGAAGTAACAATCCTCATCCAGTTGTGTGGACATTATCAACTGTCTAATCCCATGGTATTTATATATGTCTGATTTTAAGCAGCAGGGAATTTAAATACCTTCATGTATAAGATGTTATAAGAGTTAGAATCCTTTAGAGATTCCAGATTGTGCCAAGCTGTTCCAACCTTTTCCTGGAACTTCCCTTTTCCAGGTTTAGTCTTCCCACCTATCTTGTTTTGCTATACTCTTGCTCTTTCAATACCTAGCTCTCATATTTCTGACCACACTGACCAATACCTCAGTTGTGATCTCACCCTATCCTTGTGCTATGGCCCAATATATATACCTCAGTCATAACCCTGCCAGGCTGTATTTCCCTTATTTGTTTCATTTTCACTATTTGAGAGGCAAGGGGAAAACCAATGGTTTATTTTCATCATTTCAGATGTACCAATAATGTGTCTTCTGTAATTGACCTTCCACTTAGTAAATTTAGAGTTGGGAGCTCTGACTTGGAATCTATGTAGTCAGTTCTGAGGTATGACAAGTATCTGTGAACAACTAGCAAAGCCCTGAATGAAAGTCATCTTTATTATGAATGATGAAGCTTAGTTGAATGTAATGCATTGATTACAGGAAATTGCATTTTAAACTAGGATACTAGGGTGAAATTCAACTAGTATAAAAAACATATTGTTTTTCTACTTAAAATTATCTTGTGTTTTAAGAGTTTTAGGGAAATTTGAGGCCATCTAATACAGAGGTTCCTAAAACTGGGTATACATGAAATCACTTGGAAAATTTATCATATATATTCCAATGTCCTCCTCATAGGTCCTGGTAGGGAGGTAGGATATGCCAGGGTGATTCTACATCAGCCAAACCATGGACCACTGTTTTGGAGTCACTGGTCTAATGCATCTTCCTCACCCCGACCCTGCATGTTTCCCTTCTAGGCTGGTAAGCTTTTCTAGTAACTGTGAAGCTTCAAAGAATGTTCTCCCTATTTATGGGCACTATTTACTTCAATAAGGTAAGAGATCTTACTTAATCTGGGTAAATAACCTTGTCCTTAGAACTCTACATGGATTTGCTCACTGGCCTTCTCATTCCAGTTATTTCTGTTGCAGACATTCCACATTGCTCTAGGCACTGACACACATGTAATAGAACTAGTCCAAGTGCAGTTCACTTTCTGCCTTACAGAGAGTGATAGGGTCACCCAGTCTCTGGTTTGGAAGGTACATTTGAGGTCAACAAATGAACCTTGAGATGCTTCTCTTTGGCATTCACAACAACTAGTCATCCAGCAACTGCTTGATATGATTTACTGAAGTCTGAAGTAGCCTGTTCCAAGGAATGTCAACTCTCAATCAATCAATTCTAATATAGAAACTTCCTCTTTAAGTTAAGCCAAGGGCTCTTCTCTGAAACTTCCAAATCTTGGTCCTAGTCTCCCAAAGAAGCTATAAACTAAAAATGTGCTCTTCCTTACACAGGACAGCCAATCAAGAATTGATGACAGATAACAAACTCTTTGTCAATCCCAGTCCTAAACTCTGTAACAAACACCCATGGTCTTCTTCTCTTCCAAGAAAAACAAGTAGCAAAATGATTAGAGATGTTATCTCTGTTTACAAAAGTTACCAATAAAAGCAGAAATCACTTTTGCCCTAAAAGAGTTTGAAAAAATGGCTCCTTCTCTTCTATCTCTCTTTCCCTTGATCAGAATGCCCCTTGGATAACCAATGTCCACTATCATGTATGAAATTACTAGACAGTGGCAAGCTGATTTGGGGTTCCTGGCAGCCTGCCAGTACAGTAATACAATTCAAGCTGTTTGAAAGCTCACCAAATTATAATATTAACCTTGGAAGGTAGATACAGGTCAATTTACAAATCTTATTTAGATCATTAACATGCACCAGTGAGAGAAAATAAACATCAGCCTTTCCCTGGACATCTCTTTCTTGTTTGCCCAGGCTAAGTAGTAGTATTAGCATAAATACATAAATATCCTGTGTGTTCCTCAATGTATTCAATGCTCATTTCTCATTAACTTCAGTAAATATTCCCACACTGCACACAGATTGACTCTCCACCTTTGACCAGGCCAAACCCAGGAGCATACCATCTCTTAGACTTCTATTTCTAGATATGCTGAATTGGAGAATACATCAGACACAGGAAGGACCTTATAAACTTTAATTTACAGATTGAGGAATTGGGACAGATGAGTTAAATAAATTGCCCCAAGTCACAGTCCTAGAATCTGTGCCTGCAGAATAACCAAGTAAGAATATGCTCCTATGACAATGGCACTAAGGAAAAGCATTATAATATGTATTGTCTTAAAGCTGACATGCTGTGCCTGCCTCACTTTCTCTTTTCTAAAGTGTGGCAGAGCTGCAATCAACTCGAGGCCTAAGTGGGAGAAGATCCACTTTCAAGCTGACTCCTGTGGCTGTGGGCAGGACTGTTGCAAGCCTCAGATTTTCATCAGATCTTTGCCAGTGGGCTTCAACATAAGGTTGATCTCAATATGGCAGCTGACTTCCCCCAGCACAAGGAATTTAAGAGAGAGCAAGAGAGGTCCCAAACTTGGTCACCAAAGTGACATTCTATCACTTTTGCTGTATACTAGTGAGTTACTAAATTCAGCCCTTACTTAAGGTGATGGGGATCACAAATAGGTGTCAATACCAGGAGGTGGACATCTGAGGGGGCCATCCTGGAGGTGATCTACCATAATAGCCCCTGCCCTCTGAGCATCCTACCCCTACGCCATCATACTCTCCCTGATCCATGCCGTACCCACTTGCTCCCAGACAGGCAGGGAGGCCCTGCATAGAAACAGCAGGCTCTTTGAATCAAATACCCATAGCTGAGCATGAATAGGAACTAGCTGCAGCCTGCCTGAAAGCTGCAGGTACAATGCAATTATGTAAATCTCAGCACTTTTCATACTGACCACATCCCAGAAATTGGCATCTGGGACCTGGGTGGCTTTGCAGAAGAGCAGAGTTGAGCTGAGCTGTTGGTTTATTGTAATAAAACAGATGGCAGTGAACAGAGGTTATAGGAATTGCCTGATTTTAACCATTGCTACACAGACATAGTTCTTTGATCTCAGAGTATATGATTTCTTCCCCTAATAAACCCATTTTCACTTGGAAAATGAGTCTGAGATGATTGTTTTCATTTTCATAAACCCAGAGGGGCAAAGCCCATACAGGTTGGACCTGAAGCCAAAAATTCAAATGCCTCTAGGGTCAGGTACGTGTGAAGTGGGCCAGGTGGATGACAAAATGGAATGGTAGGAACTGTGGGGATGCAGTGAGGCAAGCTTGGCTAAGGCATCCTGTAATATTGGATTTATAATAAGAAATATATATTTGATTTTTTCTGGCACAGAGATTCTAAAACACTTGAGATTTCCTAAGTGATAAGAACAATGAAGGTGTAAGAAGCCTTTTTTAATTCATAATAAGCCCCTTTCAACCACACCTGAATTTATGTTAATAAAGTGAATTTTGGAAAGTCTCTGTGATTCGAAGGTTGAAACTTCCAGCCCCACCTCCTCACCTTGAGGAAAGGAGAGGGTCTGGAGATTTTCAGTCACAAGGGGCCAGTGATTACTAGTCTTGCCCAGGTAATGAGACCCAAAGGGACAGGGTTCAGAGGGCTTCTGAGCTGATGAACTTGTGGAGGTCTAGAAGAGTGCCAGCTTGGAGAGAGCGTGGAAGCCCTGTCCTTCTTTTCATATACTTCGCCCTCTGCATCTCTTCCACCTGGCTCTTCCTGAGTTATAGCCTTTTATAATAACCTGTAATCTAGTATGTAAATGTTTTCTTGAGTTCTGTGAGCAGCTCTTGCAAATAAATTGAACCTGAGGAGAAGGTTATGGGAACCTCATATTTATAGTCAATTGATCAAAGTGGACTATTTCTGGGTACACAGTGTCAGAATTGAGTTAAATTGGAGGACACTCAGCTGGTGTCACAGAATTTCTCATGGTGTTGGAAAGCACACATTAAACATCTGAATGCAATGCAAAACCAAACACTGTGCATGCCAAATAAAACATGGCTGTAAGGTGAGTCCTGACTACAGATTGTCAAAATGTGAACTTGCAGTCCTGGAGATAGAATGAAATTCATAAACCAGATATCAAGCAAATGTCCCAGCGACCCCTTCAACAGGGCTTTCAGACAAGGCCAGCTCAACATAGATCCAGAGAAGATGCATGCCTTGTTCAAGGGCACAGGCAGTTTTGGCTAAAACTCAGGCTCCCTAACTGAGTCCAAGTCCCTGCATAAATGAAGCTTAAAATATCCATATTATTTCTGATCCTGGCACCTCTGATGACAAAGTCCTCTGCGAGTAAATCCCAGTAATAACAGGCCAGGGGCAGGATGTTTGTGAGTCTACAGCAGACCAGGTGGTTTCCCGCATATATGTATCAGGGTATCAGGGATATAAGAGACCCAGAGCAATACGAAGTCTAGGTCCTCATGATGGAGAATGTGCTGGAGCTCAACATGGAGACAGATCCTAAGAAGGCATTTGCCTTTTGAGGGTTTCCTTAGACCTCTTAAAATCTGCCTGCACAAGACGAAGGCCTAAATAGGCTATAATTAGCACATCATTCCCTACTTAAGTGAATTAGATGGGCTCAGCACATAGACATACTTTATCTTCATTACACAGTGCCCACATAGAGGGTAAAAGAGAGAGTGATGGGCTCAGCACATAGACATACTTTATCTTCATTACACAGTGCCCACATAGAGGGTAAAAGAGACAGTGATGGGCAGTCTTTGGCAGTACCAGCCAGCTTTTCTAACAACAAAAGCTGATACCAGTGCTGTCAGTAGGATGTAGCCTGCTCGGGAGAAATTTAATAAGCAGCCTGGTAAGGTGGAGCACAGCAGTGGCAAAATGTTGCTGATATGAAATACGTAGCTTCCAGGCAGTGGTGGTTCACAGTGATACCTACATACACACATGCAGATTTCCAGCCAGAACACCAGGGATGGGGTTGAAGCACCAATCTAAAAGAGAAGGGATGGCAAACATTAGTGGGATATCAGGGACACAGACCAATAGGCAGAAGAAGGTAAATGTGAATTCCTAGTCCTACAGAGAGGAGCTAAAGATCTAAGTGGAAAAGCAGTCAGAAACTATGGAAGAGGAAGACCTAATGCTCTGTATGGTATAATAAAACCAGGATAAAGTCCTGTGCAACAAGGATATATAGACTCTATAACTCCAAGGTCTTCTACAAACTAATGCTCCAACTCACTACCTCAAGTAGGTTTTAGTCAGTTGCTATGCAAGGTCAAAACATCTGTGTGTCCAGAGGAAGGGCTTGGGAAAGGAGTTACGTGTTAGAGAAGGCTGAAGGAAGAGGCTCAGTCAGGAGCTCCCATTCCATTTTGGCAGCTCCGAAGGAATACCCAGGGAAATTGGTCATCTTTCTAAAGATTTGAGTTACAATATTGAATCATGAAATTAGAAAATTTGATTAATGTCTAGTTAATTTGATACATTCTGAGGTCAGATGAAAACTTCCCTGTTCCAATGAAAACTTACAACAAATCTATAGTCCAAGAACTAAGACCAACCCCAGGGACAAAAATTCCCAATGCTGTTGGATTCTTAGTACGTTAGGGAAATGGTAGAGGTGGTAGAAATTCCTATATTCTTAAAGTAGACCTTAAGAATATAGGAATCAAAAATCAGATATGTTGATTAAAAAAATAAACTCTCAATGATAGCTGACATTTATTAGGCATAAACTGAATGTGTGCAGGTACTTTGCATTCATTATTTCTATTCAGTTCCCTAACTATATTATTATTGTCATTTTACAGATATAGAAACTGAATCTTGGAAAGATCAAGTAATCTTTCCAATGACTCATAGCTAGTTAGTAGAAGAAATGGGACTTCAAATTAGATCTGTCTGACTCCAGAGTCTATGAAATTAACAGAGCCATATTGGAGCAGAGGCCTAATTGGTCCCTGTGTTGTCTACAGAAGTTCCAGACTTAGGCATGTCAAGGTGACTCTCTGTCGAACTGGTTTGGAAACTATAGATAACAAGGTGCTTAAGTCAATGGAAAAAAATTTAAAAGGGAAAGAAAAAGAAAACCCTTGGGGTTAAGTGCCTCCTTCCTCATATAAACACATTCTTGCTGTATTCCTACAAAACAGTTATTGAAACCCAGTTTTTTGAATCAATCCATCATTACCTATCACTGCCAGTATTCATGGGGGATAAACAGAAGCCCAGGCCTAATTCACACCTGGAATGAGATGAGACTGCCATGGTCCAGGCTAGTGAAGTTTAGAGGTTGGAGACTAGAAAGGACAGCCAGGAGATGCAGATGATATGGGAGATATCCAGAAATTTTTTATTTTATCTTATTTTTATTGAGGTATAGTTGATGTACAATATTATATAAATTTCAGGTGTACAATATAGTGATTCACAATTTTAAAGGTTATATTGCATTTATAGTTATAAAATATTGGCTATATTCTTTGTATTATATAAGACGTCCTTGTAAGTTATTTCTTTATATATAATAGTTTATAACTCTTAGCCCCCTACCCTTATATTCCCCTCCCCCTTCCCTCTCCCCAATGGTAACCATTTGTTTGTTCTCTATGTCTGTGAGTCTTTTTTGTTATATTCACTATCTTGCTTCATTTTTTAGATTCCACATGTAAGTGGGGAAATATCCAGTAATTGATGAGAGAAGTTAACATCACTGCTGGCAGCAGGCATTGGGCTCTAGGTATGACAAATCAAGGTGGGGCTAGAGTTTTGAGCCCTCTATGTTTCAGGCATTGGGGTAGGAATTCACACTTTCTATTATGATGATAACTGCAGTTCACTGAGTGTACTAGGAATCATTTTGTCAAGTCCTTTCCATACATTATCTCATTCAGTGTTCACAACAAACCTGTGAAGTCAACGGAGTAACCCCACATTTGTAGAAGGCAGTCAGTATTTACTTATTAAGCACTGACCATGGGTCAGAATCACTACAAAGCACCTTCTAGATCTAGCCACGTATGACTATTGAGTATGTGAAATGTAGTCTGTCCAAATTAAAATGTGCTGTAAGTGTAAAAGACACCAGATTTCTAAGACTAATGAGAAAAAGAATGTAAAATGCCTGATTAATAATCTCTATATTGATAACTTGTTAGTATGTTGGGTATATCCAAAATGACATTCTGAGTATATTAAGTTATGTAAAATACATTATCAACAATAATTTCACCTGTTTCTTTTTACTTTCTTAATATGGCTACTAGAAAATGTAAAACTACATATGCGGATCACATATGTGGTTTGCATTATATTACTAATGGACAGCGCTGGGCATGGTAT
This sequence comes from Monodon monoceros, assembly GCF_005190385.1. Taxonomy (NCBI): domain Eukaryota; kingdom Metazoa; phylum Chordata; class Mammalia; order Artiodactyla; family Monodontidae; genus Monodon; species Monodon monoceros. Next base: position 20,237,266 of record NW_021703775.1, read on the forward strand.
TACCTTGTGATGACTTAAAAATCTTAAAAGCCCCATGAGTAAACTCATAATTAACATTTATAAGTGAGGAAAGCAAGGCTCAGAGAGACTAAGTAATATTCCAAGGTCAAATTGATTAGTAATAAATACAGGCTTTTGACCCACACCTGGAGGCTACCCTGGATTAGTTTCCTATTGTTGTTGTAACAAATCACCACACATTTAGTGGCTTAAAACAACACGGATTTATTCTCTTATAGTCCTTAAGGCCAGAAGTCAAAAGTCAGTTTCACTGGGTTAAAGTCAAACAAAGTGCAGACAGGGCTGTTTTCCCTCCAGAGACTGTGGGGGAGAATTCCTTTTCTTACTTTTTCCAGCTTCTAGAGCTGCACTTCTTCCATTCCTTGGCTCAAGACCCCTTCCTTCATCTTCAGGGCCGGCCCCATAACATCTTCAAATTGTCACTGCTTCTTTCTATTGCGTTCCTCTGTGTTCAAGCCTCCCTCTGCCTTCCTTTTAAAGGGCACTTGTGATTACATTTCAGGCCCATAATCCAGGGTAATCTGTCAATCTCAAGAGTATTACTTTTAATCACACCTACAGAGTTGCTGTGCCACAAAAAGATAACATTCAATGGCGCTATTGATAGTAACAAATGTTATCAGTTAGTCTTGGGTTGTATTTCTAAAGTGTTCCCTGAAGTCAAGCTATAATACAATGAACTTTCCTCCTATTCATTTTTTCTAAGATCCACTATTTGACAGGAAGGCAAATGTGTTAGAAGGCAATCAGGATAAAGAAACAAATAAGACAAAGCCCTGACTTTCTAGTAAAGGAGAAAACATATAATTAAATTATTATAATACTCCAAAATAAGTACCTTGATGAAGGTATTCACTCGGTTATAGCTGGACAAGACCCAACTCAGCAACAACTTACATATAGTACTTTCTAAACTATTCAACATATTTTCTCATGCTTAACTCATTTGATACTTGCAAACTTCTTGAGGCTTACAACTGTTCTGTAAGTCTAAAATTATTTCAAAATTAAAAGTTAAAATGTGGGGATAATAATCCTAAAAGACAGATCAACCTAAGGAAGAAAACAAGGGTCTGAAGTGAGTTGTGTGAAATTCTAGCTTAAGTAAGTAGGTGATCGTACTGGGGACTTATGACTCTTGGTTCAGAAATCCTCCCAGTTTAATGAGTGATTCCATGAGATTCTGGGCCCAATGTAAGGTACTGAGCATTGTTAGAAACTGGAATAGCCCCACCATAAGCATGCCCAGAATCTCAATAGAAGAATGCAGATGTGCCACACTTATGCTACAACTGACACATGTTTCTGCAGAAATGTTCAAGGATAAATGGTCTCCAGGATGATGTAGTTCAAAACACTCAACCATGGAATCTTCCCTCTCTTCTTCCAGATGTCTAAATATTGCACATCCTCTGCTTCTGTCTCAGCTGGAGCTTGAGTAATTGGAAATTAGCAAGTATGGTGTCAAAGAAATCATAAACACCCCCTTCTCTCTTGGAATTTGAGATCAATTGTGATTTCTCCTCTCTCTACCGAAGGTAGAGAATGATTACTTTGGAATGACACCTTGTATGGCTCCCTAGCTTTATGAAATCAGACAAACAGAGGGTTGATATGTAAACCTCTTCATAACACAATTACTGTCAGAAACTGTAACTTTGATGTTTATTGTATCTTTCCTCTGCCTCACCCCTTTTACAGTTTTTCACCACAATCCTTGAGCAAAAAGGCCTCTAGGTCTCATTGCTGATACTAAAAGTGTTAATAGAGGGAAGGAAGGCACTGAAGCTAATTCCTGAGGATTTGTATGACAGTTTGGCAGGTGGTGGAAAAAAAATCATATACAGACAATGTCTCACACAGAGACTCAGTTGTGAATTATAGAGAATGAAAGGGACTCATGAAAGAAGGCAAATTAAACACCACCAATAGGATAAAAGGTCCATTTTTTCTAGCAATAAAAAAAGGATCAGAATGTTCTGGTCTGGATTTCCTAGGCTCCAGGATATAAAGGCCAGAGAAATATTAGAAATCATTATGTTCACATCCTCAAACAAATAAGGAAAATGAGAGATATCTAAGAAGTACAAAGCTGGTATTCAGATTATGGACTAATATTTCTCAGTCCTGGGCTCTTCCCACAATATCAGAATATTCTTTCAGAGAAATCAAAGTTTGGAGGAAATTGTATTATCTCCATAAAACAATAATCAAAATGTTCAACATAATAATGAGTTGTAGAAGGTAGCCTGCATTAGGGACTGGGCACCAGGCATCAAGAAACAGATGAGGAAAAAAAAAAAAGAAACATGAGGATTAGTGGCTTCCCTGAGCACTGGAAAACTTTGAAGTTTGCCACGAGTGAGTCTCTGAGTTCTGGGGTGAGGTCCCTGCCGCCTTAAACTGCAGAGAGAAGGGACACAGCATCAAGCCCAGCACCTTAGAAAAGACATTTGGTGTCGGGACCAACCAGCCCAGTTGCGTCTACCCCACACCAAAAAGTCACTTAGCAGTTTTGTTACAATCACTGGTCATTTCCACAACAATTTCAAGGACATAAGTCAGAGGAACAGAAAATATAAGTCCTTCAAATTTCATTTCCAGCTATGAATCTGACACCAAATGCACCACCCCAAAGTTAAAGCTCATCCTTGAACGATCTCCAGAGTAGCCCTTCCTGGGAAAGTCTAGGCCCAGAACCATCCCTGGGAAGGTGCAGATCTCACAGACTCATTGTAAACAAATAATAACATATGTTGCTATCTAATGCATCCCTTTAGGGAAAGAAACCTTATATAGTTTGTACACGGATTTCTTTGCAGATTGTCTCTAATTCTACTGTTGCTAGTTATTTATCCATGTGTTCAACAAAGGATCATTAAACTGCTACAACATGATGGGCAATGCTACATTTGCAAGAGACAGCAGTGAACAAAAATCAATGAAATTACTGTTATCGTGGAGCTTATGTTTTAAAGGTCTACAGTCTGTTGTTAGAATTAACAGGTTGTTCCACTTTGCATGGGCCCTGTGAATGCACATGCTTGTTTTTCTATGTATTTACCATGGTAGGACTTCTGCCTTTCCTCCCCAGAGCCTATCTGGGTAGCTGTACAAACACCCTGAAAATGAATTTATGCAAACTGGGGTCTGCGCCTGAAACCAACTAGTCAAATGAAGCAAGAGCCAAAAAACATAGTAAAAACAAAAACAAAATAAAACCAAATCAATTATTGTGTCTGTATGTATGTGATTAGCATCCAAGGGAGAATCTTACAGTGTTGGATCAAAAAATTGTTTATGGTATGCACATGATGAAACCCTTCTCCTGCAAAATAGAAATGAGATTGATAAAGCCTAGGAGAGATGGTGTTAAACTGAAGATGAAGTACTTAGGAAGAGAAACAAAAGCAAAACAGTCTCTGAAGTCCACACAGAAGATGAGGCCCAGAGCCAATGAGTCATTCCTCAAAATGAGGAAGGACAGAAGCAGCTGAACTAAGAGTGGGCGGTAGATTTGCAGTTAAGGTGAAGTCCCAGGGGGTGCCATGGTAAATCTAAGCCTTTCCTCCAACTATCAGACCTTGCTTTCTGATCTTATCAACTGTCTAAGATTTCAGAAACAAAGAAAAGAGTTAATTTGGTAGGAAAAAATAAAGGAAAGGGACATTAGAAAGAGTAGCAAATTGATAAAGGGGAAAGACAGAAACTTTAAGGGACAAAGAAAAAATTTACCATTTCAAAAATTTGCCCTCCTATATGAAAAGGTCCTTTCCTGCCACATTTATTTTTCTCATGTGTTGTTCCCTCTTCCTTTTTCCTGTTCCTTACCCCTATTCCCTTACCCAGGTGAGTTTTAACTTCTGGATTTCAGCTTAAAGGCTGCTTCCTTGGGAAGTCTTTCTCTGATCCTCATTAAGATCCTGGTTAAAAACATCTACAGTACTCTGTATTTCTCTTTCAAACAACTATTTATAATTATAATTACCTATTCGGTGTCTTTTTTCCCCTTGCTTGAATGTGATTGTCTATAAGAACCTTGTCTCTGTTTTTACCACCACAACTCTAATGCCTGCCAAATGTCTGGCACAAGGAATGAGCTCAACAAAATTTGGTGCATAAAATGGTTAAATGAGAAGCAAGAGTTTGAGATAAGATGGGCAAAGGGATGAAACACTTAGGTCCTGCAATTCTTCCTTTTAGACAATGTTACTCTCTTTCTGTAACATTAGAACAATAAATCTATAGTTTTTCTTTGAATTTCACTATTATGTGCTATGCCCTCTACAGTAAAACATGATGTTTAAAAAGAAATATTTTATTACAAGTTGAGACAATTCTCATTTAAAAGCTTAAACCTTGATTCAGTGGTTTTCCTTCCTTACATTCCTCTGCCTTAATGAGAAGCTCCTTCACCCACAACCCACATATGGTCAGCTGCTTTGAGTGGATGGATTCTCAAAATATTTTCTTCCTCATAACTATGCTCCAAACCAATAATTTTTGCTCTCTGTTCTCCACATATCTTTTCTCTGGGAGTTTTCTCTTCGGATAAGATAGAGAATTAAAAAAAAAGAAGGCATAGTGTTATTTCTTAGCATCAGCTTTAGAATAATATTAACATCTAGAAAAGCAATAAGAATAGCTCTAAAATAACTTTGAGGCACAACTGGGGAAATTTGAATATAGATTGTATGTTAGGTAGTTTAAAAGATATTATTGTGGTTAAGGAGGAGAAAGTCTTGTTTGCAAGAGATGAGTGTTGAAGTATTGAGAGGAGAGGTGTCAGGATGCTGGCATTTTATTTTCAGAGAGGACCCAGAGTTAGACAGACTGCAAAGTCAGACAGAATAATCCTCACAAGACTGTCCTCATTTCACAACTGAAAGTTAGAAGCTTTCCCCAAATCACCTTTAAGTTCAATAATTAACTAGAATGACTCACAGAACTCAGGAAAATGCTGTACTTATAATTACAGTTTTATGTAATAAGGGTACAAAGTAGAAGCAACCAGAGGAAGAAAAATGTAAGGCATGGTCTGGGAGAGTTCCAGAAGTGAAGTTCCCATCATCCCTAGGATGTATTGCCTCCAGGCATTAACATATGACGATATGCTCACCCAAGCTTAAGTTTCAAGAGGTTTTACTGAGACTTCAGGCTTCCCTGGTGGTGCAGTTGTTGAGAGTCCGCCTGCCGATGCGAGGACACGGGTTCGTGCCCCGGTCCGGGAAGATCCCACATGCCGTGGAGCGGCTGGGCCTGTGAGCCATGGCCACTGATCCTGCGCATCCGGATCCTGTGCTCCACAACGGGAGAGGCCACAACAGTGAGAGGCCTGCGTACCGCAAAAAAAAAAAAAAAATTCTGTAGGTATGAAAATTTTCAAAATAAAAATTTGTGGAAAAACAAAATTTTGGATGAGTATTCTGCCCCCATTCAGAGTATAATTTACTATTAATCAATGTGGGAAAGATCTAAGAGTCATTAGTTCAATTAGCCATACATTACTTCACAATCTTTGCCATATTCACACATGCCTGCACTTTATATACTTTATAGTTTTCATTAAATATAAATATACCACACTTTTACTTACATAATTTTATTTTAAAAACAATTTCTCTAATCCTACTGTTATTTTAAAATACCAACATACCTCTACCTCATGTCATATACAAAAATTATCTCAAAACAGATCATAGGGCTTCCCTGGTGGCACTGTGGTTGAGAGTCTGCCTGCCGATGCAGGAGACATGGGTTTGTGCCCCAGTCCGGGAAGATCCCACATGCCGTGGAGCGGCTGGGCCCGTGAGCCACGGCCGCTGAGCCTGCACGTCTGGAGCTGTGCTCTGCAATGGGAGAGGCCACAGCAGTGAGAGGCCCGCGTACCGCAAAAAAAAAAAAAGAAAAAGATACTCAATTCATTGACCCTCAGTTAAGTGCAAACCAAAACGACAATAAAATACCACTTTGCAACCACTAGAATAGCTATCATCAATAAGACAGACAATAACAAGTGTTGGCAAGGATGTGGAGAAATTGGAAGCCAGTACATTGCTGGTGAAAATTTGAAATAGTGCAGCTACTTTGGAAAACAATCTGGCAGCTCCTTAAATGATTAAACATAGAGTTACCATTTGACCTGCCATTTCCACTCCTATGTATATACCTAAGAGAAGTGAACACATATGTCTTCAAAAACACTTGTACCCAAAGGTTCATAGCAGCATTATTCATAACAGCCAAAAGGTAGAACCAATCCCAAATGTCCATCAACTGATGCATGGATAACCAAAATGTAGTATATTCATATAATGGAATATTATTTGACTATGAAAAGGAATAAAGTATCCATACATGCTAAAACAAGGGTAAATCTTGAAAACCTTATGCTAAATGAAAGAAACCAGTCACAAAAAACCACAAATTATGTAATTCCATTTATATGAAAGAACAGAATAGGCAAATCTGTAGAGGCAGAAAGCAGGTTCGTGGCTAGTTAAGGGTTGGGGGGAGGGAGCGGAAAAAGAGAAGGGTAATAGCTAATGTGTACAAGGCTTCTTTTGGAGTGATGAAAATGTTCTCAAATTGATTGTACTTGTAGTTGCATAAATATGAATATATTAAAACCATTGAATTATATATTTTAACTAGGCAAATTATGTGGTATGGAAATTGTATTTCAATAAAACTGTTACCAAAATAAACCATAAAACAAAAACAATAAAACTAACACATCCCACAAATGAAAAGACACTGTAAAGATAAATGAAAATGAAAACAAAGTTATGAAATTTTAGCTAGATACTATTCCATGCCAAAGTGCCTGACCCTAAGTTCTACTCTGTGTTTTAGAAAATGGAGGTGTAGTTGGAGACAGAACTGTCAATAAGCACCTCCATTACTCTCATTAAAAACACATGGGAATGCTGGATAAGTTACACTTTAAAAAATGTATTATATGGCCAACTCAAGAAAAGAAAAGGAAACTGTATTATGTTTCTAACTGTATTACGTCAACACTACTCTAACTGTTCTATTAATAAAGAAATCTTCATTCTTCCTTTTGCACCAAATATTGAAAAGTACTTTTTTCTTATATTTTTCTGTAAGCTTCAGCTTACTGACATTGCCCATGCTATTCTGTCAGCAGTGAGATACATACAAAAAAGATGCTGTGCAGGATGATTCACATGTGTTGATTTTGACACCCTCCTCTGTAAAATAGGGATAGAAATACCTGCCCTGCCTAAGTCACAGTGTTTTCGTAAAGACCAAATAGGATAATGGTTGTGATGGAGCAACCTTATCTTAAAACACTAAACTAATGATAAGACAAACTACTGCTTCATCAACATATTTTCTTATGCTTATCCATTTCAATTTTTCAATAGGCATTTTCTCCCTAAGATTCTGCATTACAAGTAATTACAAAAAGATAACATTATGTATTATATTGGATGTCTTTGGAATCCAGAGGATTCTCGTGTATATTATCTCATTTAATTCTCACTAATATTGTGAATATTAGTTAGAATAGAAATGCATTTCTCCATTGTATAGGTAAAGACCATGTTTCAAGAATTTGAAGACTGACCAAGTCTGCACACACATCAAATTATAGAATAAAATATAAATCTATGTCCTCTGCCTCACAGTCCTGCCCCAAGCTCCCCTCATGCATATTGTATCATGATGCTTGCCCGAATGAAGATTCTTGCTTGCCATATATTGTTGTTCTTGTCTTCTTTGCCTATTAAGGAACTGCTCAAACCTCCACCTAAAGTTTTCACTTAAGGTCAACAGGGAATCTATCTGATTAAACAGTTTACTCTAAGGTCTGATGGGCTTAGCAGACTGCTGAATATGTTAATTCTCCCAGGTACATTTTCATTTTAATAGAGTATTATTCAGCAGTTTCAGTCAGAGTGCCAGCCACGTAGTGGAGGGTTGATATTTTTTAGTAGAGAGTTTGTCCCAGAGTCCTCCTGATCACTTCATCTGAGCAGCTACCTGTTTTTGCAGCTAATAAAAAGAAGAGCCATGGCAGTGCCTTGGGATTCAAACCTATGTTGCACTGTTGCCTGTTGCTAGGGATTAAGTTGCCTGTAACTCAAAAGAATTCTCATGAGCCCTGCCACCATAATCATATGATCCGAGAATCTCCCATCCAACATTTCACCTTCAATACTCTTTTCAGGTATGAATTTTGAATATATTTCAGCATTATAAAAAACCAAGTTAGATTTGCCCATTTATTCATTTTGAAAGATTCCAAATTATATATGCACTATTCTTTTAAAGAAGGAAAATCAGGAGAACCATAAATTAAATGAGCTATATTGGAAGATATAAAAAACCTATTATGAAATTCAGGCACCTGAACACTATGCCTGTTATGCTCACTGTGCATGCTTTTTAATTTAATATTTGTGATTTAGGAACACTTAGGAAGGAAACAGGTGAAACTGGCAAATGTGATCAAAGAGAGTAATAAAAATAACTGACATTTATTGAGTCAGAGGCTGTGCAAAGCACTTAACATGCATTATCTTCTGTAATCCTTCCAACAAATTGATGAGGTAAGTTCTATCATTATCCCAATTTTAGAGATGAGAAAGGCAAGGTTTATGGAGTCTAATTAACTTGCTCAAGAGACAGACCATAATCTCAGGTGTATCTGATTGATGAGTTTATTTTCTCATGTACTATATGATACACATTCCTGAGGAAAAGGAGCATGAAAACTGATAGAGAAACTCAGGCCCATTTTAAAAAACAACAATGACATTGCTCTCTTCAGAGACCGCTGCCTCCATTTTGTGTAAAGAGCTATCCACGGTGCTTTGAACTTCAAAATAATAGAAAACATATGTTAGACTTTGTCATTCATTTGATTTCTCATACAGGGCAAGTCCTCTTTATCTTACAGTACACTGAGATATTGGTTTGAATTTTGTGGTGTAAAATTAAAAATGAGAAATAATTTCTTTGTGAACATGCAGCAAGAAAAATGACCACACAACCAAATCTTGGCATGGGATTTAATGGCGTTGTAATATTCATGGAAGCCTAAAGTTTGCACATGGAGATTCAGGAGCTGTTCCATCTCTTTTTCACACTCCTTGCTTGTTCTGAACTTAGGGTCTCATGCTGGCTATTTTCCCAGCAGAACGCCAACCTCATTTCTCTCTTTATTCTATAACCCAAATAGCACTCTTTCAATCTCCAGCTTAAAGACTTCCCTAGCAGTTGACTCTTGCAATCACCATTCTTGATCAAATCTTGCAGCACCTTGAGTCAGATTTAGTCACACAGGTCTCATATGTTATTGTAGATGTTAAGAATGTAAGCTCTTTCAGGACAGGGGTCATTTTTCTCTTTCACCTTTCACACATCTCCCAGTAATTTTACATATAAGAATAAACGCTCAGACACATTTTTTCAAAGTTATTTTTGGGTGGCTCCGAATATTAAAAACAAGCCCCATGATTCATTCAAAAAAGAGCTGACACTTAGGTCAGTTAAAATACAAGATGCTGTTACATACACATTAAAATTGCTAAAATTAAAAAAGACTGACAATGTTAAATGTTACTGAGGACACTGAGCCCCTGAAACTCTCATATATTGTTGGTGGTAATGAAAAATATTTAGAAAGGAGAAACTACTTGATAAGAATTTTGACAATTTTTTATAAAACTAAACATAAAATTCCCTTGTGATCTAGCTATTCTACTACTAGGTACTTACCCAAGAAAAATAAAAAATATATTTCCACAAAAAGACTTGTACCTGAATGTTTATAGCAGGATTATTCATAACAGCCCCAAACTGGAAACAGCTCAGTTGTCCAACAAATGTAATGGATAAACAAACTATAGTATATTTGTAGATTGTAATGTTATCCAGCAATAAATAAGAAAAAAAAGCTATTGATATACACAACAAAATGGATGGATCTCAAAAACATGATAATTAAAAGAAGGCTTATACATAAAAAATGCTTAATATATGATTCCATTTATATGAAATCTTAAAACAAGCAAACTTAGTTTATAGTGAATAAATATCAATAGAACAATGGTTACTTCTGGGGGGTGGGGGTGAATATTTATTGGGAAAACATATGAGGAATCTTCTTGGGATGATGGTAATGTCCATGCATCATGACAAGGATTTAGGTTGCACAGGTGAATGTGGTTGTCTGAACTCATTGAATGATACACCAAGTTGTATGATTTTCATTGTATATGAGTTTTATGTGAAAACCATAAACAAATCTTGAACTCTAGTTAATGAGATGCATAGTGACTGATATCTCCAACCTACACTGAAATAAGATGTATCAAACAATATGATGAATTGACAGATAATGGAGGAATTCATAGATGTACTGATGAAACCAGGATAGTAAAATATTAATTGTAGAGTCTAGGTTGTAGGTATTTGGGTGTTCATGGTAAAATTCTTTCAGTTTTCAATGTGATTTAAAATGCTCATGATTAAATGTTAGAAACAAAGTCAATAAACACATAGGGAAAAATCTCAACTACTCATTAGTTTGGGGGAATTAGCAGGTTAATTTTGAACTTAATGAGAAAGGAATCATTAAGAGAATTGTGACTGTCTGACAGTAAGTAACACTTTATGATATATATATATATATATCTCATATCTATCAATATAATATATATGTATACATATGAAATTGATAGAAGCACAATATCATTGAAGACCTTGCCAAACCCCTCAGATAAGAAAGATATGTCAGAAGGAAACTTTTATCACAACCTATTCTTGAGCTCGAAGCCCTGACATCCCATGCCTTCACTTCAGATAATGTGATTTACAGACTGAATTGGAATAATTTGGAACACTAATTAAACCTGCACATTCCAAGACTTACTCTGTTTGTCTCTAGGAATTGGGTTCAGAAATCTGTTCCCCTAGTAATTCTCATGTCCTTAGAGCTTAGATCACCTCTCGTGGTGAATAAAGAGATCAAGTGTCCTATGCTTACACGTTATGAATTTTGAATTTTGGTTGAGAAGCAGTGCCACCAACTGTCAGCTTAGCTCATTTACCAGTCAACAATATTGCATTTATATCTCTGGGTGTGGGAAAATGAGTATGGGAATAGAAAGGAGAGAAACGATTGGTGGATACAGAGGCAATTAGCAGAAAGAGTTGCGTCCTCGGAGTGCTTTCTGACCAATGGATGTACTGAATAGCATGTGCTTATGGGAAGAAATTTAGACCCATGAGAGAGATGAAATCCCCACACTTATTAATTACCTTATATACTTGGGAAGATATAGCATCCACTCTGCTAAATCTCCATTCTGAGAAGGGAGATTTCACAATGTACCCTTCAAAAGTTCACAAACTGATGAGGGAAAAATGACAGAGAGAGAGAGCCTGCATGCATGAGAGAGGGAGGGAGGGAGAGAGGAAGGAGGGGAGAGGAAGAGGAAGAGGAAGAAAGAAGAGAAGGAGGGTGAAAGAAACCTCTGAAATTTATATGAGTGCTCCAAAACTACACCATACATTATTCTATCTAGTATTTCTTATCTACATTGTTCAATATAGTATTTTCTGGTTAGTTTTTCAAGTCCCTAACCTGTCGCATTAATAGAAAATCCAGCATCTACTGAGAGTTGGAGGAGGTCATGTCGCCACTGCTCTTCACTGCCACATGGCATCAGTGTTGACACTGACCCTGCTCCAAACGGTAGAACCTGAGTGCCCAGCACGGAGAATGCCTGTCTGGATCAGATTCCAACATTTGGCTGTGATTCTTTGAAGGAGGATTAACTCACCATGTCAGTCAAGGGTCACAAACTGGCTGTCTATGGGTCAAATCCGACCCTCAGAAGTGGTTTATTCGGCACACACATTTCATGACAAACATTATTGTCCTCTGTTTTACAGCCAGCCTGACACAAACCTTTATATTGCCTGTCTGGCGGCATTTGTGCTTGCAATCCTAATCCTGGTGTTAGGCTTAATCAAAGAAGCACCATTCTTTGACTCCTGTACAATGGGTCTCCCAACTGGGCATTTTCAGAAGATGTACAGTGGTTCTCAGAACTCTCCTGGAAAAGGGCACCATCTCCTTCTCTCCTCAGAGATCCATGCCAGGGACTCAGCAGCTTTCCCATTCAATTTCTTAACACAGAAAGGCCTGACTAAATCTGTTTTTGAACAGTAGTCTATCCCTCCTACACTTCTAAGAGTAGTTATCCTTAGTAACCACAAATATCCTCAGGGATATTTAGATGTGGCAAATGGGGTACCCACCTTCAATGACTCAAATCAAAGTGAATTTCCTGGCATTCCTTCTCACCAGAGACGATGATCTCTCCTGGATCCATATAGATACAAACTATTATGTCTAATACCAATTCCCAGAGTGACATATTAGTAGATCTAACTAGAATTGTTTTCAGATTTATTGTTTCATGGATTAGTGAGTCTTTGGTGTTGGGGATAATACAGAGTTGTCAGAGAGTTTTAAAATTTTGTCAAGTTAGCACACTTGGAAACATCTACCATCACCATCATTTTATAAGGATGATTATAAACAGTTTTGTGATGAATAACCCTGTAATAAACTGTTACATCCTACTGCAAGTATATCCTTAGGGTGAATTTCTATAATTAGAATTGTATATTTTTATTGCTGCTGTGAATGAAATATTTTATTACAGTGTAGCTTATTATTATTGCTATAATGTTGTTATGCAGTTACTGATTTTTACCCTTTATATTTTAACTGAATATTTTTTAAACAACTTGATAGTATAATGGTTTTTGAACTAGTTCTTTTGTTTTTGAACTAGAAGACACCAGTGAATTTTTAAAGTCTACCAGCAAACTGAAGCAGCATTTTAAGAGGACTGAGTCTGATATCAGCATTTGCTTTTGTTTTAGAGTCATTTACTGCAAGCACCTAATATGTGATCCCTTCAGATTGAAAAAGATGAACAGAGTTGTGCAAAAATGAGTAAGTATCTGCTCTTCTCCCCAACAGCTCTCAGGTGAAGCTGAAATTATTTTGTCAAACAGCTAAAATTTTCACTGATATCATGCTGGAATATCATTTATTCATTTCCATTAGTGTGAATACTTTTTCTGTCTTCCAGTTTCTTTGAAGAGAGACCTTCCCTAAACAATCTGCACAGCCTTTAGTTATTTCTACCAAAGAAGAATAAATTATAACTTACAGAATGTGGGATACATGCCACTGCCAACAGACTCTCTCCTGTCCCCCTCTCCAGCCTCCTGCCTCCACCCATCTCTGGTCTCTGGGGTCAGCTGCCCATAGCATATATCTCTCTGGTCTGCCTTTATGTCCTGCCATTAGGGGGAGGCCCACGGTTTTACAGAGAGGCTTGCAAGTTGGTAGACAAGTCTTATTCTGGGATTCAATATTAGAATTTCCATCATTGCTGTGCCATGAAGCCATATTTTTAAAACAGTTCTGTCAGTAATAAAATGTGCGGTCTTCATGTGTTTTCCACCACTGTCTATCTCTTAATTAGTTACAAACCTAGTTGGGTAAGGGGGGAATCTTAATTTTGTTCCCCATTAAATCACAAATAATTTATATGTTCGAAAGATATATATGTACACACACACATATATCAAGCCAATTTTGAAAGTTGTGTGCTAGATTTGGGGGAAGGATTTAGAGGACTTTTGAATAAGAGAACAAACGAAGGGCCTAATTTTGGTGTCAATAACTCCTAGAGATTTCAGCTGTTTGTTAAAAGATTAACCCAAACTGTCCCAAGCATGCTTATTTTTAGTGTTTGTCCAGTCATTGACGGTCCCCATGTGAATTAATTTGCCCCGAGTACTGTGTTTTAGCAATGCCAATCTTTAAATTTTCAGATACCTACTAGGTGGACTTCTGTGGTCCATGGACATCATGGAATTACAACTACAAATTGTGCTTATGATTGCAAATACACTTTGGTTTCAAACAATTTTACAGGCAGTTTTCTGAAAGGCCACAAGATGGGGGTATTCCTGCATACAAGCAAATACTTAGAGTGGTGTGATGAATTCTTCAAGCTCTGCTTTAAGCAATAAGGTCACATGTGGCTACTTAAATTTATTAAAGTTAGGTAAAGTAAGAAATCCAGTTAATCAGTTGCACTAACCATATATCAAGAACTTAACAACCACATGTGGCTAGTGGATACTCTACTGGACAGTGCAGAATAAAAAATTTCTATTATCACAAAATTTTCCATTAATTTTTAAATTAGTATTTTTCTTCAGTTACAAAATGGGGAGGTTTTAGAGAGTGCTGATTCTTTCCATTATTTGTAATACTCAACAAATGACAAAATTTTGTGTGCAGCATAAAATTTTGGCCATCTGAATTGTGATACAAATTCATGCTGGAATTTAGGCATAGGCATTAAAAATAGTGTTTTCTTAGAATGTGGGGAACGCTTATGGTATAATTTTAAGGACAGCAAAAGAGAAAGCAATAGTGTGTGTGTATACAAACACACACTTTATATATATATATATATATATATATATATATATATATAGCCAAATTGCCAAATTTGGCAATTTTATACTATATATACATATACATATTTACATAGAAAGAAATAAAAAGATCATAATATTATTAGCAGTTAACTGTGGATAGTGAAATTATGGAGGATTTTTTTTTCTTTCAACTTTGTTTTCAATCTTTTTCCAAAATCAGGAAAAAAATATCAATAGAAGAAAAAAATATCAATAGAAGAAACCAAAAAAATAATGTAGAACTTTTTTTTCATCAAACTTGGTGTAAAGGGAATATATCTGAACATAATAAAGCCCATTTATGTCAAACCCATACTCAGTGGTGAAAAGCTGAAAGCTTTCCCTCTAAATCAGGAACAAGTCAAGGATGCCCGTTCTTGGCACTTCTGTTTAACATAGTATTGGAAGTCCTAGCCCAACAACAAGACAAGAAAAAGAAATAAAAGGCATCCATATTGGAAGGAAAGAAGTAAAACTGTCACAATTTTCAGATGATATGCTATTATATAGAGAAAACCCTAAAGGCTCTACCAAAAATATATTAGAACTAATAAATGAATTCAATAAAGTTGCAGGATACAAGATTAATATGCAGAAATATATTGTTTTTCTATACACTAATAATGAACTATCAGAAACAAATCAAGAATACAATCCCATTTAAAATCACATCAAAAATAACAAAATAGCTAAGAATCAACTTAAGCAAAGAGGCGAAAGACTTATACTCTGAAAACTATAAAACGTTGATGAAGGAAATTGAAGATGATGCAAAGAAATGCAAAGATATCTTGGATGTGTTCTTGGACTGGAAGAATTAATATTGTTAAAATGGCCATACTACCCAAAGCAATCTACAGATCTAATGCAATGCTTATCAAAATACTCATGACATTTTTCATAAACTTAGAACATATAATCCTAAAATTTATATGGAACCACAAAAGACCCCAAATTGCTAAAGAAGTCTTGAGAAAACAGAACAAAGCTGAAGGTATGCTCCCTGACTTCAAACTACACTACAAAGGTATAGTAATCAAAACAGTATGGTGCTGACACAAAAATTGACACAGAGATCAATAGAGAGCCCAGAAACAAATCCACACACTTCTGGTCAATTACTCTACAATAAAGGAGGCAAGAATATACAGTGTGGAGAAGATAGTCTCTTTAATAAGTGGTGCTGAGAAAACTGGACAGCTACATGTAAAAGAATGAAATCAGAACATTTTCTCACACCATAGACAAAAATAAACTCAAAATGGATTAAAGACCTAAATGAAAGACCTGAAACCATAAAACTCCTAGAGGGAAACAGGTAGAACACACTTTTTCATAAACTGTAACAATATCTTTTTGGATTTGTCTCCACAGGCAAAAGAAGAAAAAGCAAAAATAAACAAAAGGGACTGAATTAAACTTAAAAACCTTTTGCAAAGTAAAGGAAAACATTGACAGAACAAAAACACAACCTACAGAATGGGAGAAAATGTTTGCAAATGATAAGACTGATAAGGGGTTAATATCCAAATATATAAACAGCTAATACCACTCCACATCAAAAAAACAAGCAACCTGATTGAAAAATGGGCAGAAGACCTGAATAGAAATTTTTCCAAAGAAGACGTACAGATGGCCAACAGGCACATGAAAAGATACACAACATCACTAATCATCAGAGAAATGCAAATGAAAACCACAATGAGATATTACCTCACACCTGTCAGAATGGCAGTTCAGAAACAACAAATGTTGGTAAGGATGTGGAGAAAAGGAAACTCTAATACACTGTTGGTGGAAATGTAAATTGGTACAGCCACTAAGGGAAACAGTATGGAGATTAATCAAAAATTAAAAATAGAACTAGCATACTATCTAGCATTCCACTCCTGGGTATATATTCAAAGAAAACTAATATGCTAATTAAAAAAGAGATGTGCACCCCAATGCTCATAGCAGCATTATTTATAAGAGCCAAGATATGGAAACGACCTAAGTTTTCATCAGCAGACGAATGGATAGAGTAGAAGTGATATATATAAAATGGAATATTACTCAGCTATGAAAAAGAATGCAATTTTGCCATTTGCAGCAACATGGATGGACCTGGAGGGAATTATACTTAGTAAAATAAGTTAGACAGAGAAAGACAAATATTTTATGTTATCACTTATATATGGAATCTAAAAAAATAAAACAGATACATGAGTATAACAAAACAGAAACAGACTCACAAATATAGAGAACAAACTAGTGATTACAGTAGCGAGAGGGAAGAGAGGAAGGGCAGGATAGGGTTAGGAGATCATTAAGAGGTACAAACCACTGTGTATTAAAGAAATAAGCTACAATGATATATTGTACAGTACAGGGAATATAGGCAATAGTTTTCAATAGCTTTAAATGGAGTATAATTTATAAAAAAATATTTAATCACAATGTTGTATGTCTGAAATTAATATAATATTGTAAATCAATTATACTTCAATCAAAATATCATGTTCCTTTAAAAAATGATACAAAACTTTCTGTACTTGAGCAGATGCTAAACTGTTTTGGAAGATTCTGGTAGTTCACTTTTTTTTTTTAACACCTTTATTGGAGTATAATTGCTTTACAATGTTGCATTTGTTTCTGCTCTATAACAAAGTGAATCAGCTATATGTATGCATATGTCATCATATCCCATCCTTCTTGCATCTCCCTCCCACTCTCCCTGTTCCAACCCTTTAGGTGGTCACAAAGTACCGAGCTGATATCCCTGTGCTATGCAGCTGCTTCCCACTAGCTATGTATTTTACATTTGGTAGTGTATATATGTCAATTCTACTCTCTCACTTCTTCCCATCTTACCTTTCCCATTCCCTGTGTCCTCAAGTCCATTTTCTATATCTATGCCTTTATTCCAGTCCTGCCACTAGGTTCATCAGAACCATTTCTTTTTTCTTTTAGATTCCATATATATGTGCTAGCATATGGTATTTGTTTTTCTCTTTCTGACTTACTTCACTCTGTATGATAGACTCTAGGTCCATCCACCTCACTACAAATAACTCAATTTCGTTTCTTTTTATGGCTGAGTAATATTCCATTGTATATATGTGACACATCTTTATCCATTCATCTGCCGATGGATACTTAGGTTGCTTCCATGTCCTGGTTATTGTAAAGTGTGCTGCAATGAACATTGTGGTACATGTCTCTTTTTGAATTATGGTTTTCTCAAGGTATCTGTACAGTAGTTGGATTGATGGGTCATATGGTAGTTCTATTTTTAGTTTTTTAAGGAACCTCCATACTGTTCTTCATAGTGGCTGTATCAATGTACATTCCCACCAACAGTGTAGTAGGGTTCTCTTTTCTCCACACCCTCTCCAGCATTTATTGTTTCTAGATTTTTTGATGATGGGCATTCTGACAGGAGTGAGGTGATACCTCACTGTGGTTTTGATTTGCATTTCTCTAATGATTAATGGTGTTGAGCATCCTTTCATGTGTTTGTTGGCAATCTGTATATCTTCTTTGGAGAAATGTCTTTGCAGGTTTTTTGCCCATTTTTGGATTGGGTTTTTTGTTTTTTGATATTGAGCTACATGAGCTGCTTGTATATTTTGGAGATTAATCCTTTGTCAGTTGCTTCATTTGAAAATATTTTTTCCCACTCTGAGGGTTGTCTTTTCATCTTGCTTATGGTTTCCTTTGCTGTGCAAAAGCTTTTAGCTTCATTAGGTCCCATTTGTTTATTTTTCTTTTTATTTCCATTTCTCTAGAAGGTGGGTCAAAAGGGATCTTGATGTGATTCATGTCATAGAGTGTTCTGTCTAAATTTAACTCTAAGAGTTGTATAGTGCCTGGCCTTACATTTAGGTCTTTAATCAATTTTGAGTGTACTTTTGTGTATGGTGTTAGGAAGTGTTCTAATTTCATTCTTTTATATGTAGCTGTCAAGTTTTCCCAGGACCATTTATTGAAGAGGTTACGTTTTCTCCATTGTATATTCTTGCCTCCTTTATCAAAGATAAGGTGACCATATGTGCTTGGGTTTGTCTCTGGGCTTCCTACCCTGTTCCATTGATGTATATTCCTATTTTTGTGCCAGTACCATACTGTCTTGTTTACTGTAGCTTTGTAGTATAGTCTAAAGCCAGGGAGCCTGATTCCTACAACTCCGTTTTTCTTTCTCAAGATTGCTTTTGCTATTCGGTGTCTTTTGTGTTTCCATACAAATTGTGAAATTTTTTGTTCTAGTTCTGTGAAAAATGCCATTGGTAGTTTCATAGGGATTGCATTGACTCTGTAGATTGCTTTGGGTAGTGTAGTCATTTTCACAATGTTGATTCTTCCAATCCAAGAACATGGTATATCTCTCCATATGTTTGTATCGTCTTTAATTTGTTTCTTCAGTGTCTTATAATTTTCTGCATACAGGTCTTTTGTCTCCTTAAGTCAGTTTATTCCTAGGTATTTTATTCTTTTTGTTGCAATGGTAAATGGGAGTGCTTCCTTAATTTCTCTTTCAGGTGTTTCATCATTAGTTTATAGGAATGCAAGAGATTTCTGTGCATTAATTTTACATCCTGCCATTTTACCAAATTCATTGATTAGCTCTAGTAGTCTTCTGGTAGCATCTTTAGGATTCTCTAGGTATAGTATCATGTCATCTGCAAACAGTGACTGTTTTACTTCTTTTCTGATTTCAATTCCTTTTATTTCTTTTTCTTCTCTGATTGCTGTGGCTAAAACTTCCAAAACTATGTTGAATAACAGTGGTGAGAGTGGGCAACCTTGTTGTGTTCCTGATCTTAGAGGAAATGGTTTCAATTTTTCACCATTGAGAATGATTTTGGCTGTGGGTTTGTCATATATGTCATTTATTATGTTGAGGTAAGTTCCCTCTATGCTTACTTTCTGGAGGGTTTTTATCATAAATGAGTGTTGAATTTTGTCAAAAGGTTTTCCTGCATCTATTGAAATTATCATATGGATTTTCTCTTTCAATTTGTTAATATGGTGTATCACATTGATTGTTTTGCATATATTTAAGACTCCTTGTATTCCTGGCATAAACCCCACTTGATCACGTTGTATGATACTTTTAATGTGCTGTTGGATTCTGTTTGCTAGTATTTTGTTGAGGATTTTTGCACCTATGTCCATCAGTGATATTGGCCTGTAGTTTTCTTTATTTGTGACATCTTTGGCTGGTTTTGGTATCTGGGTGATGGAGGTCTCTTAAAATAAGTTTGAGAGTGTTACTCCCTGCTATATTTTGGAAGTGTTTGAGAAGGATAGGTGTTAGCTCTTTTCTAAATGTTTGATAGAAGTCACCTGTGAAGCCATCTGGTCCTGGAACTTTGTTTTTTGGAAGATTTTTAAACAGTTTCAATTTCAGTGTTTGTGATTGGTCTGTTCATATTTTCTATTTCTTCCTAGTTCAGTCTTGGAAGGTTGTGTTTTTCTAAGAATTTGTCCATTTCTTCCAGGATGTCCATTTTATTGGCAGATAGTTGCTTGTAGTAATATCTCATGATCCTTTCTATTTCTGCAGTGTCAGTTTTTACTTCTCCTTTTTCATTTTTATTCTGTTGATTTGAGTCTTCTCCCTTTCTTTCTTGATAAGTCTGGCTAATGGTTTGTCAATTTTGTTTCTCTTCTCAAAGAACCAGCTTTTAGTTTTATTGATCATTGCTATTGTTTACTTCATTCTTTTACATTTATTTCTCGTCTGAATTTTATGATTTCTTTCCTTCTGTTAACTTTGGGTTTTTTGTTCTTCTTTCTCTAATTGCTTTAGATGTAAGTTTAGGTTGTTTATTTGAGATTTTCTTGTTTCTTGAGGTAGGATTCTATTGCTATAAACTTCCCTTCTAAAACTGCTTTTGCTGCATCCCATAGGTTTTGGGTCATCATGTTTTCATTGTTATTTGTTTCTAGGTTTTTTTTTTTTTGTTTTTTTTGTGATACGCGGGCCTCTCACAGTTGTGGCCTCTCCCGTTGCAGAGCACAGGCTCTGGACACGCAGGCTCAGCAGCCATGGCTCACGGGCCCAGCCACTCCGCGGCATGTGGGATCTTTCCAGACCAGGGCATGAACCCATGTCCCCTGCATCGGCAGGTGGACTCTCAACAACTGCGCCACCAGGGAAGCCCTGTTTCTAGGTCTTTTTAAATTTCCTCTTGGATTTCTTCAGTGATCTCTTGGTTATTTAGTAGTGTATTGTTTAGCCTCCATGTGTTTGTATTTTTTACAGGTTTTTTTTTTTCTGTAACTGATATCTAGTCTCCTAGCATTGTGGTCAGAAAAGAAACTTGATATTATTTCAATTTTCTTGAATTTACCATGGTTTGATTTGTGACCCAAGATATGATCTGTCCTGGAGAATATTCCATGAGCACTTGAGAAGAAAGTGTATTCTGTTGTTTTTGGATGGACTGTCCTATAAATATCAATTAAGTACATCCTGTATAATATGTCATTTAAAGCTTGTGTTTCCTTATCTATTTCCATTTTGGATGATCTGTCCATTAGTGAAAGTAGGGTGTTAAAGTCCCCTACTGTTATTGTGCTACTATGAATTTCCCGTTTTGTGGCTGTTAGAATTTGCCTTATATATAGAGGTGCTCTTATGTTGGGTGCATAAATATTTATAGTTGTTATGACTTCTTGGATTGATCCCTTGATCATATGTAGTGTCCTTCTTTGTCTCGTATCATAGTTTTTATTTTAGAGTCTATTTTGTCTGATATGAAAATTGCTAGTTCAGTTTTATTTTGATTTCCATTTTCATGGAATATCTTTTTCCATCCCCTCACTTTCAGTCTGTATGTGTCCCTAGGTCTGAAGTGTGTCTCTTGTAGACAGAATACATACGTGTCTTGTTTTTGTATCCATTCAGCCAGTCTATGTCTCTTGGTTGGAGCATTTAATCCATTTACATTTAAGGTAGTTATCGATATGTATGTTCCTATTACCATTTTCTTAATTGTTTTGGGTTTGTTATTGTAGGTCTTTTCCTTCTCTTTTTTTTCCTGCCTAGAGAAGTTCCTTTAACATTTGCTGTAAAGCTGGTTTGGTGGTGCTGAATTCTTTTAATTTTTGCTTGTCTGTAAAGGTTTTAATTTCTCTGTCAAATGTGAACGAGACTCCTGCTGTGTAGAGTAATCTTGGTTGTAGGTTTTTCCCTTTCAGCACTTTAAAGATGTGCGGTCACTCCCTTCTGGCTTGCAGAATTTCTGCTGAAAGATTGGCTGTTAAACTTATGGGGATTCCCTTGTATGTTATTTGTTGTTTTTCCCTTGCTGCTTTTAATATTTTTCTTTGTATTTAATTTTTGATAGATTGATTAATATGTGTCTTGGCATGTTTCTGCTTGGATTTATCCTGTATTGGACTCTCTGTGCTTCCTGGACTTGATTGACTACTTCCTTTTCCATTTTAGGGAAGTTTTCAACTATAATCTCTTCAAATATTTTCTCAGTCCTTTTCTTTTCCTCTTCTTCTTCTGGGACCCCTATTATTCGAATGTTTGTGCATTTAATGTTGTCCCTGCAGTCTCTGCGACTGTCCTCAGTTCTTTTCATTCTTTTTTCTGATCTGCAGTAGTTTTTTCCATTATTTTATCTTCTAGGTTACTTATCTGTTCTTCTGCCTCAGTTATTCTGCTATTGATTCCTTGTGGGGAATTTTTATTTCATTTATTGTGTTGTTCTTCATTGTCTGTTTGCTCTTTACTTCTTCTAGGTCCTTATTAAAAATTTCTTATATTTTCTCCATTCTATTTCAAAGATTGTGGATCATATTTATTATCATTACTCTGAATTCTTTTTCAGGTAGACTGCCTATTTCCTCTTCATTTGTTTCATCTGGTATGTTTTTATTTTGCTCCTTCATCTGTTGCATATTTCTCTGTCTCCTCATTTTATTTAACTTACTGTGTTTGGGGTCTCTTTTTTGCAGGCTGCAGGTGCGTATTTCCCATTATTTTTGGTGTCTGCTCCCAGTGGGTGGGGTTGGTTCAGTGGCTTGTTTAGGCTTGCTTGGTGGAGGGGACTGGTGCCTGTGTTCTGGTGGGTGGGGCTGGATCTTGTCTTTCTGGTGGGCAGGAGTACGTTTGGTGATGTGTTTTTGGGTGTCTGTGAACTCAGTATGATTTTAGGTAACCCCTCTGCTAGTGGGTGGTGTTGTGCTCCTGTCTTGCTAGTTGTTTGGCATGGTGCATCCAGCACTGGAGCTTGCTGGCCATTGGGTGGAGCTGGGTCTTAACGTTGAGATGTCAATCTCTGGGAGAACTCTTGCCAATTGATATTTTGTGGGGTAGAGGTCTCTGGTGGTCCAATGTCCTGAACTCAGCTCTCCCACCTCAGAGGCTGAGGCCTGACACACGGCCGGAGTACTAAGACACTGTCAGGCATACAGCTCAGAAGAAAGGGGAGACAAAAAAGAAATAAAATAAAATAAAATATTTAAAAATTATTAAAAGAAAAAATATAAAATTTAAAAAAGAGAGCAACTAAACCAATAAGCAAATCCACTAGTGATAACAAGTGGTAAATCTAAACTAAGGTAAGCATAAAAATCAGAAACAAATCAGTCACAGATAGCAAACTCCAAGTCTACCGTTGCTCCCAGAATCCACTGCCTCAATTTTGAGACAATTCATTGTCTATCCATGCATTTCACAGATGCAGGGTACATCAAGTTGATTGTGGGGATTTCATCTGCTGCTCCTGACGCTGCATGGAGAAATTTTCCTTTCTCTTCTTTGTTTGCACAGCTCCTGGTTTAACTTTCATTTTGGTCCCACCTCTGCTTGTAGGTTGCCCTCAGGCATCTGTTCCTCTCCCAGACAACAGGGGGTTTAAGCAGTGGCTGATTAGGCTGCCCTTGCTCACTCAGGCCAAGGGGAGGGAAGAGTATGGTAGTCATAATTGGAACACAGGGTGAGTCTGCAGCGGCAGAGGCCAGCTTGACATTGCAACAGCCTGAGGTGCTCCCGGTGTTCTCCAGGGAAGTTGTCCCTGGATCACGGGACCCTGGTTGTGGCAGGCTGCACAGGCTCCCAGGAAGGGAGGTGTGGATAGTCACCTGTGCCTGCACAGAGGCTTCTTGGTGGCAGCAGCAGCATTAGCACTTCATGGCCATCTTTGGGGTCCGAGTTGATAGCCGCAGCTTGTGTCCATCTCTGGAGCTTACTTAGGTGGTGCTCTGTCTTCTGTGGGCATGGGGGAAGGAATCCCCTCTCCTCATGCACCCCAAAACAATGGTCTCTTGCCTCTTGGCAGGTCCAGACTTTTTCCTGGACTCCCTCCTGGCTCGTAGTGGTTCACTAGCCCCCTCAGGCTGTCTTCACACAACCAACCCCAGTCCTCTCCCCTGGGCTCTGACCTCTGAAGCCTGAGCATCAGCTCCCAGCACCTACCTGCCCTGGCTGGTGAGCAGACAAGCTGATCCTCTGTGCAGGAATCTCTCCACTTTGCCCTCTGCACCCCGGTGGCTGTGCTCTCCTCCGTGGCTCTGAAGTTTCCCCCCTCTGCCACCCGCAGTCTCTGCCCACGAAGGGGCTTCCTAGTGTGTGAAAACTTTTCCTCCTTCACAGCTCCCTCCCAGAGGTGCAGGTCCTGTCCCTATTCTTTTGTCTCTGTATTTTTCTTTTGCCCTACCCATGTATGTGGGGATTTTCTTGCCTTTTAGGAAGTCTGAGGTCTTCTGCCAACATTCAGTAGGTGTTCTATAGGAGTTGTTCCACATGTAGATGTATTTTTGGTGTACTTGTGGAGAGGAAAGTGATCTCCATGTCTTACTCCTCCGCCACCTTGAAGGTCCCTTTGGTAGTACACTGAAAAAAAAAAAAAAAAAAAAAAACTTTAAAGTTTTACTCACAGAAAATTTTGGATATGCATATAAACACTCTTATGCATAAACCATTTACATACTTCTTGTCACCAAGGCAGTTTTCCAGACCCATAATTTGTACCATGTTGCTCAGGTCTACGAGGGCAACTGAGTGGCCTCTGTATTCTCCTTGTGGTGCTGCGCCTGTTTAACAGCTTAAACTAGTGTTCCATTCATTCATTCACTGAAGGAAGCTAATTGGTAAAACATTTTACATGGTCAGAAATGTTCTGAATGAGAGTATCTCTGTGTCCCTGTTGTTACTCCATAGCTGTAAACATTCATTTCTCACTGGTCTTTCAGAAATTGGTTGAAATTCATGAAGACTCCAGTATGTGGCTTATAATAGGAAGCTCAGATTCTCATGGGCTTTTTGCTTCTGTCCCTCTGCTTCCTGCTATCAGGATGGGTGAGGTAAGCCTTAGACACCGGAGGCAGCTTGCTCGGGTGGAGCTGGCTGGCTTGGCAGGGCTCAGAGCCCTACCAACTGCTGGTCTTATGCCTTATGTTGTCTGGTTTCAGTTTTCTGATTTCTAAAGTCCAGGATACATGGGGGTCTGCTGTGGGATTACAATAATTTATGTGAAGTACCTGAATCATGGAAGAAAGTTAGGTTTTTCAGCTGTTTTTATGTACATGTTCATTTAATCAACACATTATCCTCTTTGTTTTCCTTCATCAAATATTTTGAGCATGTGGGAGATTTTATGTTATCTGGCTAGGAGTTAGGCTATATTTAATGTTTGTGTAGATGTAGGTGGCAGAGGCACTGATTTCCTCTAAAGTTTTTTTCTTTCCTCTCTTGTCTTCAGACTACCTTAAAAACATCTTAAATACAGCCTGTCTTGTAGCTCAGTTAGTTGTAATCCACTCTTAGCTCAGTGTGCTGGAGAGTTTCACACTGGGAGGCAATGGTAAGGTTACTGATGGGGAAATGAGTGGTTTTCTTTACTAAAATGAGAGAGAAGACTGAAAAAGGTAAAATTAAATTTAAAAAAAACCATGAATGCATCCTTAGGCAGGTCAGATTTGAAGAGTACCTAAAAGAAATGAAGAGCCTGGAAATTTATTCTCTCAAATACTTTGTGTACATGTCCTCTTGAAAAGTCGTTGCATGCTCTTGGTTTTGAATTTGTCCTTAGATTTTACATTAAGGAAGTCCTGGGTTGATAGGAAGCTGAAGCAAAGCCTTCTGAGCTCTGCTAACTGTAAGGAGAAAATAAAGGAACTGAGGAGGTAAAGCTTCATTTCCTCTCCTCTGCAGTCAGGACCTTCAGAGGGGAGAGGGAGGACATAGAAATACTAGAATAAGTATTGGAGGGAAGAGAATTTGGGAGCAAGTGACTGCTCCCCTGAGAATACGGGAGGGTGAGGGAGGGCTGCTGGGAGCCTCTAGAAGAGATGTTACAGGTTGTCACTTGCTCTGGGTAATGGGAGCTGGAGGGGTACACAGTGCAGGGCTCCGGGCATTGCCAAAGCTAGCTACTCTGCAAGAGAGACAAGAGAGAATATAAAGAACCCCATCCTATTGCCACAGAAACAAAATTCTCCTCCTCCCATCCCATACAACACCAATCCAAAATGGACTGAGTTATTTTAAAGACAAGATTCAGTTTATGAGGCTGAACTAAGATTAATACATAGGGCTAAATATTTCTCCCCACCTCTTTCCTACACCCTGTGATAGGGGACTCTGGGAAAAGATCAGATCATTTCAGTTAGAAGACATAAATGAACTCTATTTCCTCTGCACATTTAAATATAATGAATTCACTTGCATATATAATAAGGACTTATTTTTTATTCATAGGAGCCTGTAAGTATATCTGATTTTTTTTTTTAATTTAAACTTCTTCTCAAATTACTGGCTTTTTAGGAAAAAAAATGAGCTTTTACCATTTGCAAATACTTTTTGGGCACCTAATATATGTACAACACTTTGCTCCACATTGACAAATCCTAATCTGGATCCCTAGTGTGGGGTGCAGACGTGACAAGATTTCTGCTAAAAAAAAAAAAAAAAAAATCGACTTGACACTATAATCCCAAATTGGGCACTAGCACATATCATCTGGTAGAAGCAGCTAATGGTCATAATTCCTGTTGTCAATCTCCTTCACCTTACTACACACACCATGCACACACACAGACTACAAAGAAAATCTGCTAATTAGGTAAAAGAGAGATTTTAAACTTACTGCAGCAAGGGAGAGCATATCTTTAACAGAACTAATGGTTTCCCAAAAGGAGGAATGCAGGGAAGTATAT
This sequence comes from Monodon monoceros, assembly GCF_005190385.1. Classification (NCBI taxonomy): domain Eukaryota; kingdom Metazoa; phylum Chordata; class Mammalia; order Artiodactyla; family Monodontidae; genus Monodon; species Monodon monoceros. Next base: position 20,264,002 of record NW_021703775.1, read on the forward strand.
TTATTGGATTCTTAAGGCCTGGGATGGATAATCTGTGGTCAAGTCTAGCAAGGTAGAAAACTGATGTAGTTGTACAGTTTGGATAGGTGGGCTAGTGGGTAGAAGGTCTTCAAGGGACCTTTGAAAAACACTCTACTAGCCTTTATAAATAAGCAATTTTAATTATCTTCCAGGAGCAGATATTTTCTGACCACAGTAGTTGACTACAGACATGGGAAAGTGATCCTGGCCCCAATATTGTTTAATATAGTATCATTGGTTTCAGTTCTCATTAGTGTTAATTTTCAGAGAAAGAGAAAATCATGACTCTCAAACTGATATACAAATGAACACATTTAAAATATATATATATATATATATATATAAAAAGATCATTATTTTACTCATTTAATGAGAGAACCAGGCAGTTGTTATAATCAGTTCAAAGGAGAAGATAAAAAGGGCAAATATTGTATATATGGAGTAAAGGAATTGAATTGTAAATGGAGGCAGAACTGTTTTTCTCTACCAGAGGTAGGGAAGTCAATCAAAACTCTACTGGAGAAGACAGAATTTGCATGACTAGCAACTTACAAGGAGTCATAAAATAGCCTAAAGACAATAAAAGACTGGAATCTGATTATCCAGAAGGGTTGTATCATTTGTAGATAAAACGGAGATGCCATTTGTAGACTATGCATAGTTTTCAATTGAAACACAATTTATTCTATATTACTGTCTTTTCAAAATATGTTTTGCTAGTTCATATCCATTCCTTACACCTCCATTACATCCATAATATCATTGCCAAATGCCTTGATGAGGGTGGAACCCTAGTTTTGACCACATATCTGTGTCTACCCATCTAGCCTCCCTGTCAAAGAAGAGAAGAAGATGAATATAAGGTCACTCATTCCTGGTAAGACTGTATTTCCACATCTCTTTATTCACACATTATCTTTAAATAATTTATTGTCACAGCATGGGTTTCAGTGGCAAATCATGACAGCTTACAGCTATATTGAGAAGGAGAGATGGAGAGGGCCATGGACTGGAACCAGAAACACCCACTAACACAGAAAAAGCCTAAAAGAAGAAGATGTGTGGCTTGACCGGCAGTCAAGATTCAACCAGATGAGTAAAAGCAGTATCCACTGGGAACAGCAGTTAGACCAAGCTCACCCCAATTCACACAGATAGTCAGCCGCAGAAGCTGGTATTCAAATGCTGGCCTGATTCCAAGTACATGCACTTTCCAATTTATCTTTTTTATTCTTTTCACTCCTTTTCATTTCAAACCTGATACTCTCTGTTCAAATAAGAATATAGGTTTATTTGAAAGATTTGTCCTTTTGATTAGATCAACCTACCTCTAACAAACATATCCTTTACCATCTACACAAGAGGTACTTTATTCCTAGCTATGAGCCCATTCTTCGAGAAAATTGCAATATGTTTCAAAAATCCAAATATAATTTATTCACATCAATTGTAGAGCCAGTCTACTTACCACTTGTGAAAGACAGGATTCATTGGATAAATAGTTTTATTCAGGCTATTGGAATAGGAGTAAAGTTCATTAGTGATGCACATTTTAAATAAGAAGAAAGGGACCTGAAGATTTACAGAGGCTGGTGGGCAAGGGAATCATTCCAATCGTCTGCAAATTTATGGGAGTGAGGAGGGAGAATGAAGACTAGTCTTGTCTTGGAATATGTGAGGGCAGACTGGTCCTTTATGGCTTGCCATTTCCCACCCTTACTGGGTCATCAGAAATGGGCAATGGCCAGCAAGACTGACAAAGGACAATAAGTGTTCCATCACAGAATGATTGGCCACACCAGGTCTGCCTGTGTGGAGCCACTTCTCTATAAGAAGCCTCGGCCACCATGCCTTGTTCTTAATGTCCAGACCAGAAACCACTTTCTTCACAAACGTTCATGCTTAACTGTCATCCCTACTGTCTCATTCTATTCTAGAACCCTGTGGAAAGTTGCTTTTGTTTTCTTGGGAGGGGATAACCCAAGTGATAAGAATTTGGTCTGCAAATCCAGGTGAGGGACAGCTCTGGTTCCCACTTCTCAGCAAATGTCATATTCCCATTCTCTTTAATACCAAAGAACATTTTTTTTTGCAACTTCCTCAAGGTAGAGGGTGAATGGGAGTTTACTTCTGGTTCTCCCTTACCCTAAGTTGGAGTTTTATGTGGTTCTGTCTTTAAAGAAGTGGGGTCTCCTATTAGACCTTCACCTGAAGAGGGTCCTTGACTGTGAAGGGCTTATTCAGCCTTCGTGAATTCTGTAGTCATGCCCAAAGAAGTGTACACAACGCATGCTCAGGTTTTCCTCGTTTGCAAATGTCCTCAGGACAAAAATGGCTTAAATGCTTGGGTTCCAGATTTCATTTAGATTTTGTCCTAACAATTTCTTACCATTTTGCAATCTGTTTGATAGTTTTAGGAAGATTTTTTTAATAGATTATTTGGCATTTTTAGTTGTTTTTCTTCAGTGGGTTGGTTTAAACAATGTACTTTGCTATATTATCAGAATTGAACCTCCACTGGATCTTCAAAGGGAAGAGATGTAATACCTATCACTGACTCTAGGGATGCTTTTGGTTGCTAGGAAAACAAAACAATTCATACTGACTTACACAATAAGTGATCACATAACTAAAAATCCCAGAGATTAGGGATGCCTTCAGGAGTAGTTTTATTAGGACTCTGTCTTTATTTCTCTACTATTTTCTTGACTGCTCTTTTCAGTGTATTGGCCTCATTCACCAACCAGCTTTATAAGGTGAATGCTGAAAGTAACTGGTACAACATTTTCCTTGCTCATAGTTTTGGGGAAAGAATGCTTCTCAATAAACACGGAATTTATCACTGTGTCTGGAAGATTCAATTACTGCAGCTAGTTTAGTTCAATTACAGTCTCCCTGAAGTTGGGGACATATTATTGCCATTTATGTAACAAATTTGCTACACAAAGAAGAGGAAAAAATGGATATTTGGGGGACAACCAAAATGGCAGAGAAGGTAGGAGAGAAGAGTGGGAAAGCTTTGGAGGCTTGAAGTGTGAGAGAAGAGAGCTAAAAGATTAAAAATGTGCATAAGGAGGACACTGGGACTGACAAAGATAGACCTCACAATTTTGCTGAGGACTGGCACTGTTTATCTTCACTGGATATAGAGAAGTAATTACAATGAAATATATTGACCCTATAGCTCCAAATCAGAGAGCCCTGCCTCTTATCATATTTAAAGACTTGTCAGTTTTTTCCATATGAAAACATTATTATTAAGAAAATATCCCTTAATTGTTGAATGCCCGCTCACCACAGGGTGCTTTGCAGGTCCTAGAGCAGATCTATGCCCCTTCTGGGAGGGAAATCCAGTACTTAAGTGCCCAATTCTAGAAATGTCTATAAAATAAATAAATATTTGGTAAATGTACAAACAAAGAAACGTAGAGGAGCTTCTCCATTCTGATTGTTGTTTTTACAATTTGAAGACTATTTTTAAAAGGAGATTTGAAGCTTCCTGATGGTTTATAGCTTTGGGGGATCCTGAAAATACAGGAACCTGAACCTTTGATGTCTATTGAGAGGAAAACAAGAAAGGTCTGTGCATTCAAATCCTTGTTCAGTGGGAATATTGAGAGACCTCAGACAAACTACTTCATCTACCTGAATCAGCTTCCATCTGTAAAATTATTGATGTGTTTTTATATCAAAAATCAGACCATCCTCAGCTTTTAAAGGTGTGCAAATTGTGTCATGCAAAGATTTCATAGGCAAGTGTGCTCTCTTTCATTGTACAGCTCCTGTATAAAACTCCTCCAAGCAATGGGGAAAATGCCTTCACTGTCAGTGAAGGTCACCCTGGGAAATAGGGACTTATGTTTAGAGAGCAACTGAGTTTTATTATCAGTTCAGTCTTTCCTATTGAAAAGTGAATTACTATAATGAGCTCTTATACATGCAGTCAATAAATAGGCACGGCATGCTGATTGACTAGAGGCTCCTCTGTACCTTAACAATCTTATGTCTAGATTGAGGTTTTCAAGGCCCAACTTTTCCATTGCCTCTCAAAGAGGCTGTTCAAGTTTTCTAATACTACTAACAAGCCATCCCAAACTGAAACTACAAGAGCTGTCTGTTTATTATCATCTTTCACAGTTCTGGGTGTTGACCAGACTTAGACAGTTCCTGCTTAGAATCTGAATCATTCTGAAGTCTTTTCACTCGTGTGAAAAATTTCAGATATCTGGAGGCTGAAAGAGCTAGGGTGCCTCAGAAATCGCTGTGTGGTCTCTCAGCGTGGTCTTTCCAGCATGGCAGCTGCAGCGTAGCTGACTTCTTACATGGAAGTACTGGACTGCAAATGCACTTGTTCTGAGAGAGATTCAGGTAGAAGGTGTATGGCCTTCTAGTACTCAGTATCAGAAGTCAGCATTGTCACTTCCAGTGCATTCAAATTGTTACTGAACCAAACTTGGGTTCACTCGCCCACTGCACAGCAAAGCCAATAAACTGATACCAGGTTGTGGTGAAGGAAAGTACATCATTTATTGCAGGGTGTCGAGCAAGGAAAATGGGCAGTAAATACCCCCAAAGCCCAAACTCCCAAATGGCTTTTAGGGAAAGGGTTAAAGGCAACATTTGGAGCGAGGGTTGTAGCTAGTAGACTTTCTTCTGATTGGTTGATGATGAGGTAACAAGGTGATGTTTTAGGAATCTTAATCATCAACTTTCTGGTTCCAATCATTCTGGGATCTACGTACTTGTGGTTAGCATACAGTCACCATCCTCATCCTGGTTGTGGGTATCGGTTTCTGCAGTACAACTCAAAGACATGCATCAGATTGTTATGTATATCCCTTGAGGAGGAACTAGGACTCTGTTTTATCACTGAACTAGTATTTAAGCCATCATTAGTTTTCTTGTTTAACTGGTTTTCCTTTGTCTCTGTATTCCCTCACTTACTAATTAGTAACTTCTTGATTCTGTTCTTTGGAACTCAGGAAAGGCCTAGGAGACTAAAGCCTTTTTCTACAAATAAGCAACAGGGGACACAGAGGGTCTTTCATAACTGGAAGGGCCCCAAGGGTCCTGCTCAGTTTCACAATCTTTAGAAGAATTGAGTCATTGAAGCCCATGTTCAAGAGAGGGAAATTAAACTTCACCTCTTGATGGCTGGAATATCAAAGACTTGTGGAATGTTTTAAATTATCCACAAAGACTGTTATTCTACAATAAGAAATGTATTCTTTTAACTGTGATGGGCTTTTCAAGAGTCTTATATTTAAGCCAAAATAATTGTTAGAAGTAGAAAGAGCTTTGTCCATGATCAGTTCCTTATTTAACTGGGAATTAGCATACAAATCCATGAGTATTAAGCACCAGGAACATTAGGAGTAAGAGAAAAGTCCCTGTGGTGGGGGAGACAGAGGACTTATAGGACAAACCAAAGGAACTTAGATGGCTGGTTCTGGTAAAGCTGTCAAAAAACAAAAAACTGAATGCCAGCATGGCATTCCTGTGTTCCAGCTCCTGTTGTGCTATCACCCCTCAGTGTGACCTTGGATGGCAGATCACTTCCCTTCTGGGGCCACTTTGTCCTCATTTGTAAAATATAAAATTAAAATAGACACTTTCTAGAGCCCCTTCTGGTTCTGATATTCCACAATCTTATTATTGCTTTAAATACTGAAACATTTCCTTAATAGGCAAGAAATGAAAAGTCTTGACCTTGGCTATTAATATCATCTGTGCCAACATTTAATGGGTTGAAATGAATCACTGAGGGTGAAAGACACCATAGCCAGGGAGGGGGATGTCAGTGGAGACCTCATTCAAGAGGCAAGGGGAAGAGACAGCTGGTATATTTTATACAATTCAGCTGAGACAGAAAAGAGGAAATGACCTCTGTAGGCCTTCACTGAAAAAATAGTCTAAATTGTCATATTGCTTTTTTGATGCTCAGATACTGCCTCCCAGTTTGATCATAGGAAAGGAGAAAGTATAATCTAAGAGCACTCATTAGTGTAACTTAAGAGAACTGGAGAATGCTTTGACTCTCAAAGGGAAGACCCCAATTTTTTTTTTTTTTTTTTTTTGCGGTACGCGGGTGTCTCACTGTTGTGGTCTCTCCCGTTGCAGAGCACAGGCTCCGGACGCGCAGGCTCAGCGGCCACAGCTCACGGGCCCAGCCGCTTCGCGGCATGTGGGATCTTCCCGGACCGGGGCACGAACCTGTGTTCCCTGCATCGGCAGGCGGACGCTCAACCACTGCGCCACCAGGGAAGCCTGACCCCAAGTTTTGATGACATTCTGTTCAGCAGTGTGGGCCCCTTAATGAATTTTTGGATAAGCTAAGTATAGAAACATTTTTTTCACTTCTTTGAAAAACTATGTTTGGTCCAGAGCACATCCTTCTGGGCAGTCTGGTTCCAGGCTTGTTCATTGTCTCTGAGCTACTTTCTGTACCTCTTTTCAAATTGCAGGTAACTGAAGGATATGCAAACTTGGTCTTGTCCAGGAGAGTTTCCATTGACTTCTCTCCCCACTGTGGAAGAGTTATTTTGCCTCCGTTTGCAATTTGATTCCTTTACTCTATATGTTTGTGCTTTTCGACATTTACTCTGAGCCACTTCCTTTATGTTATATGAATTAACTAAAATCTTTAAAATGTGTTAAATTTGATATCTGTATGAAAGTGAAGTTTGCCTTTTTCTTAAAATTATCATTTAACATAAGGTTGGACCTGAACTTAGTTTAAAATAGTGGTTGGAGAGAGATTTAAACTGTTCTCCATTAGTAGTAAACAGGATTTTGGAGATTTGGGGAGCTGACAGCTTTGAGAAGAAAACAGTCAAGCAACCACAGAGCTGTGGGAAGGAGAAGGAAGGCCAAAGCAACATGGGAAGTTATGGGGTGGGATTAGGAGGTGGGGGATGGAGTGTATAGAGTGGGGTTGGGAAAGATGACTGAGGAGAAGGCAAGTGAGAAATTCCACATGGAAGAGGGGATGAAAGAACTTTAAAGACACTCAAGTCTACTGTTAAACTACATTGATCTGTATTTGTGATGCTTCAGTGGGCCTTTTAATATATTTTCATTTATTACTCATTTATTTGGTAACAAGTGAAGGCACCCAAAGCTTTGCATTCATGGCATTTTGCGGGATGAATAGAGATGTATTGTGTGACAACAGGGATACAGGTTGTAGCAAAGACAAAAACAAGAAAATCAGAGGCCCTCCTACCTCCAAAAGTTATAGAAATATGGAGGGGGGCTTTACTTACCACAGGGGATGTGACTTTGAGCTATGCCATCATAATATTAAAGAAAATGGTAACCTCAGAAGTATGGAAGGTGTTGATATCAAGGCAGCTGAAATGTAAGGAAAAAGGGAAGAGAAGGACTTGTACCTTCTCCAATAATGGTACTTCATACAACTTTTCTTCTAAGGGCAATTAGAAAGGTAGGAACTTGAAAAAAATCTACTTGAGGGTCTTGAAGAGCTAAAAGAGTTGTAAAGAGTAAATGAGCCAAGATGCAGAAGATGCAGAGGGATGAGAGTGGTGTTGAGAAAGCTTCAGACCTGGAGGTGCCAGATTATTCCAGAAAAGAGATGACAGCAGCCCATGTGACAGCCTCCCAGGGCTGGGGTGTAAAACTTGGAGTAAAAGTTTTGTGCTTTAGTTAGACCTAAAGGTTTACACCCCAGGGCTCAGTAAACTGGAAGTTAGCCAGCTTCCAGTCACAGAGAGGCCTGGAAAGACTCAACATTTGAAGCTGGATTAGGGTGATCATATTACTGGTGGCCCTAGGAATCTAGTGGAAACAAATGAAATCCTCTATGGAGGAAAATAATCATCTTATATTTGAAATTTTTTCTATGGTTAGTTTTTATGATACAGATTTTTAGCAAGTTAGGAAAAGAAGGAGACTTTTAATCTGAGAAAAGTTTTAATCTGATTAAGTTTAACCTAAACCTAAACAGCACCCCCAAAATATAGCAAAATTATACTAAATGGTGAAAGATTCTACCAGTTATGAACTTAATTATTTGCAGCTTAAATTGATAGAGTTTTGTTTTCTTACATAATCAGAAGTCTGGAAGTTGGTGGTTACTGGTTCAGTGGTTCAAAGGTGTTAGGGCCCGTGTCTCTGTGATTCTTGTAATAGGATAAAATCACATAATGGTTAGGAACACAGATTCTGCCACCAGAGAAACTTGGTTCAAATCCTGACCCCACTCTTTCTTAGTCATGTGACCTTGCACAAACCATATCATCAGTATTGTCATTTGTAAGATAATGAAAATAATAGCTATCTTAAGAGATATTGCAATGATTAAAAGGGCCAATATATGAAAATCACTTAGAATAATACCTGGCACATAGTAATTGCTACATAAGCATTAGCCATTGCTATGGGTTTAATTGTATTCTCCCAAAATTCATATAATCAAGCCCTAACCTCCAAAGTGATGGTGTTTGGAGATTGGGCCTTTGGAAGGTAATTAGGTTTAGATGAAGTCAAGAGGGTGGGGACTTCCTGATGAGATTAATATCCTTATAGGAAGACAGCTTGCTCTCATTTAAGACCACAGTGAGAAGGGGGCTATCTGCAAGTCAGGAACTGAACTCTCAACGGGAACCAAATCAGCTATCACCTTGATCTTGAACTTACCAGCTTCCACAACTCTGAGAAATAAATGTCTGTCATTTAAGCCACCTGGTCTGTGACATTTTGTTATAGCAGCCTGAGTAGAATAATACAGCTAGTATTATACATGTTTTCTATGCTAGTTACTCTATAACCACAAGATGGCTACTGAGCTCCAGTAATTACATCTGTATTCCAGGTCCAAAAAAGGGAAAGAGAAAAGAGAAAAGACTATGCCAGTTGTCACCAAACCTTTTTATCAGGAATGCAAAAGCTTTCCTAGAAATTCCACATAGAAAAATTTCCCTTACATCTTGGACAAAACTGAGGCCAGACTTGAGCTAATTGCTGGACAAGCTGAATGATGAGGGTATCATTTGTTCATTCATGCAGGCAGCATTAGGGAACTCTGCATTTACCTAAACAAGTCAGAGTTCTGTTAGCAGGGAGAGAGGTGGTAGAGGAGAAGAATATTGAGGGGGCAGATAGCAATGTCTATTTTATGTACTGTATGTTTCTCTTTGCTATGTAGGGGAAAATATTGTGCTTTGATGGAAAGCTATTCACCCTCTAGAGCATTTTCTTCTTGGTTATCTGATATTGATTCTATGGGAGCTATTTTACAACTCTATAAATTGTAGATAACTGATAAAATGCAAAATAATTCATGTCTGTAGACTTGCAAATGAGCTCTGTGCATGTGCATTGGCAGATTTTCTCGCAGGGAAAACCAGTTCTATTTCTTATTTGCATACTCATTTCAATATTCCCCAAACATAATGAACTGGCTGTAACATCTTACTAGTTTCCTCCTTAATGAGTTAAATAAAATCTTTAAAAATGTAATCTTTTCTTGTCTGTATGACTCATGATTTTACTTTTTTCTTGAAAATTTTATTTTAAGAGCCAGAAAAATCTAAATCTTTTAAATGCTATACTTTGTTATTTATTTATTTTTTTAATCTCAGGTACTTACAACACATCTAAAACATATTAGGAGCTCATTTAATATTTGATGAATGGATGGATGAATGAATGGATAGATGAAGGAATAGTACCAGTTATTTAAAGGCAACAGAGTTCTCTTATAGAATAACTATTTATTAAATGACTATACTTGATGGAAGTATCTCTTAAGAATGTACAATTCCTTTGCTCCTTTTGACTTATTAACTTGCAAATAATACCCTATTCTTCAGGAAAAAAAACACTCTTCAAATAACTAATATGGATTTATTATCTGAGATGAACTATTTTTTGTGATTTAAATTTATGAAATAACTTATGAATTACATCCCAGAGGGAAGTTAATATGGTGAGTAACTAGAATAAGTGTTTTTTGTTGTTGTTGCTGCTGCTGTTGTTCTTTATTTAGATGATCAACCTTCTTATTATGAAAGCAATTCATGGTTATTTTAACAAAATAGTCAAAAAATATGAATACAAATTTAATAATATCTTTTCCCAAGTTTCACACACTCAGCTTGGTATACAACTTTTTTCAAGATCTATGATTTGGGTTAAAATGTTTGCACTCCCATTTTCTAACTATGTAGTATTCATCAGGTTGGCTAACATATCTGAACTTCAGTCTCCATGTCTGTAAAAAGAAGATAAAAACCTTCCTGACAAAGTTTACACAAGGATCCACATGGGATGATGTAAGTAAAGCACAACACAGTATCTAGTACCATGGACTCTCAACAAAAATTAACCTTTAGCACCAAAAAACAGGAAGGATCCAAAATTCTTGCTGACAGTCTTCTGGATTTCTTTAGATTTATAGTTATTATTTTACATTATAAAAGGAAGTTAGGCAGTGAGAGGTTGAACATCCAAATGGACAACGGCCAGACCGTACATGATAATATAACCCTGACCCACAATTTCTACAGCAATGAGCCTAGGAATCCAAACCACAGCCTCCATAGCAATCAGCCCAGAACACTTAGCATTTGGTTAATGGCTGCCAGCTTTCTAATTTTTTGCCCTGGCTTCCAGCTGAGGACCAACCACAGAAAGATAAATGTGCTTTACAAACCAATCAGACAAGATGCACCACTTAACTGTCCACTTGCATCTTGTGGTGCAAGCAATTTCCAATCAGGGCATTCCCGAGCTGTCCTTGTTTTTCAATATAAAATTTTCCTATTCTCCTAGCTGCCTTTGAGTCTCTTCTAAGCGTAAGTGATGGCAGTTGACTTCCTTGCTATAGTAAACTCTGAATAAACAGTCTGTGTTTGTTCTAATTTGGTGGTCTTTATTTCCATGCAGGGCTTATCTCTAAGTGAGGAAGCAGAGGAAGGGGAGACAATGTGATTTCTAGCACTTTGTATGTTTCAAGGTATAAAGGAAAGAAAACAAAAGTTTTTCCTGTGGGCTTGGTATTCATAGGTGGATGAAGAATCAGATCTAGAGAAAGAAAACAAACCTTGAAATGATGTGAGAAAGAATCTGGAGAAGAGGGATGCTGAAGGCACCAAGGTGAATTGGACCATCTCACTCTCTTGTTCTAAATATATAAATCAGAACCATAAGAGATGTTGAGAAGAAATAAAGATGTATGTATCCCTAAACAGGAATCCTGCAACAACAAAAACAGCAAAAATAGCTGATCACATAAAACTTTGACCCCAAGCCATGTCTACAAGTAACTGCATTAGGTAGCCTTTGCTGAGATGGTGGAATTTCCACTTCCCTCCAGTGTAATGAATTTGCTTTGCAGAAAAGTGAAATAAGTGAGAACATAAAGTAAATATTTTGAAAAATTTCAGAGAAACTTCAAAAATCTCCTAATGTATTTCAATTCTTTATCATGGACCAAAGCAAAATTATTACGAAGTATGAGGCACTCACAGGTAATCCTGTGAAATAGATATCTTCAAAGATCATTTTCAGAAAAAGGTAAAATCAAAGTTTCATAGTGATTAAATGCATGTGAAAATTTTTATTTTACTCATATTATATAAGGGAACCAGGCAGAAGTTATGACCAGTTCAAAGGAAAAGTCAAAACAGCACAGATTTATGTATATGGGGAAAAGAAGTGTTGAGATGAATTGCAAATAGGATAAAATAAATCACAAATGGAACTGTTTTTGTTTTTGTTTTTGTTTTTTTCCAGGCAAGGTGGGAGTGGGTTGAGGAGTCAAATCACTGCTAGACGTAATATGAATATTTATTTATTTATAATATATATAACAGGATTCCCCCTCTATCTAAAAGTAGAGCATTCCTATGAAAACTTTTGTAAGCCAAAATGTCATTAAGAAAGAAGCAATTACCTTAAGACATATCTTGCTAATGAATGCACACAATAAAACAAGATAAAGCACAGATGCTCACAGACACAGTTCAAGCCTATTGTGGCTTAATGCTATTACTGATGCAAACTTGGGTCTGCTTACCAGAGTGCAGTAAAGTCAATCTACTGACACTGGGTTGCAGTGAAGGAAAGTACAGTGTTTACTGCAAGGTGTTCAACATGGGGCCACGTAAGGAGAATGGTCAGCTCATGCTTAAAAGACCCAAACTCCCTGATGGCTTTTGGGGAAGGGATTTTAAAGGCAAGTTGAGGGAGAGGGCACAGGATGCCTGATCAGCTTGTAGACATTCTTCTGACAGGTTGGTGGTGAGGTAACAGGGTGGTATTTATTTCAGGAGTTAACATCATCAACCTTCTTGTTCCAACTGGTCTGTGGTCAGCAGTTAAATTCTTCCACCTAGTGGGAGTTTTAGTATCTGAAAAACAACTCAAGGTTATGGCTCAGGATATTATCTATAGCCCTTTAAGAGAAATTAAAGGTCCTTGACTTTATTAATATTTTGTCTTGCTTGAATGTTTTCCTTTGTTTCTTCATTTTCTCATTTCTCTGAGTAAATTTGATCTCTGGAAATAGGGGAAGACCTAGGAGGCTAAAGCTTTTCTACAAACAAGAGGTGGAGGACACAGGGGTCTGTTCCTGGGAAGGCCTCACAGGGTCCTTCACAGGACCCCTCACAGGGTCCTCACAGGAAGGAGCTTGGTTTCAATGCTGTAATGCTGAGTGTGGTTACTAGGAAGGAGCTTGGTGGTGCCGCTCTCCCTGCTCAGGGCTGCCCACTGCTTCTATTATGGCTCACTGCAAAACCAATGCTATTTTTGCTTTTCACCTTTTTGTTGCAAAAGCAAAAATCCTCTTCAAGTTTCTTTCAGTTAGAGAAAACAGATATTAATGTAGGTCTTTCATAAAACAAAGTGGTGTAAAGAAAAGTTTTGAAAAGTAGAGGATACCTGTACTTACAAATTACAAAGAGTTGCAAAATAGCTTAAAGACTATTTTGATGAACAGGGCTGGAATCTGATAATCCAAAATGTATGCTATGGATGATACATAGTTTTCTATTGAAAGAAAACAAATTTTCTGCAATACATAATTTTAAGAAAGTAAAATTCACAGGGTTAATAGAGGCAGAAATTCACTAATTCCTGAAAAGGCAGTAAATAACAAGAGTCTGGCTTCAGTCTATTTCTCAGAGCTACTCAACCAGGAGTAACTGTGTGAAAACAGTTGGGATTATCTAAACACTATAAATTCTAATGTGTCACTTAAAAGGCCTCAGAGAACCACATTTCAAGCTGTAGATACATAAAACAGAGTCCACTTCCCTGCTTCCATCTACCCCTGAATCCCTTCCTCCAGCTTATTATTTACTTTTAGTATTTTAGGCACCAGGACTTTCCTTCAGTGATATTTATTGAATCACCTCCATATACTGTGCTTTGTTCTCTCTGCTGAGGATTCAGAGATGACAAAACCTGCTCTTTCCTCAGATGACATTACTCAACCCTCTTGTCACACTCAGATATGAATGACAAAAAAGTTGGTGGCAGGTATAAACGCATTGAGATCCCTGGGCTGGAAAAGTGCTGCAAAGACCTGCTGATATTACAGTGTCTGACTTTCATTTTTCTGATTCTCTGGGTGTATCAGGGTTTGTTTCCTGCTTCTGAAGCAAGAAGCACACACAAGGATGGGAAAAATGGAAGCTCTTCATGCCATCAGGACAACATCGAGCAGAGTCAGGATGACCTGTCGTAGGAGGGTGAGAGATACAGGTTATACGAAGGGACGAAAGTTATCAGGCTTTATTCCTGTCAAAGCTCAATTAGCCAAAGACCACCAGAGGCCAGGTTTTAGTCAGGCAGAATCAAATTTAATGACTCAAATCAGTGGCATAGCTCCCAAAGGAGCTATCTGCTGCTGTCCAAGAGGGAGGAGGGAAGCTCTTTAGTTAGATTTGGGTTTCTTCTGGAGGTTTCTGAGAAGGGTCTCATTTCTGCATATCTGAGGTAGGCTCAAGGGAAGCAGCAATTAACAAGAGATTCAGTGCTATTTGGATACAAAGTATGCTCAGCAATTGGGTCTCCTAAGTAATAGGAATGGCAAATGGCTCTAGCGCTGTTATTGTTAAAAAAGCAGTAGTCATGCAAAGAGGGTATCATTTTGGAACTAAAACCTTCTCAGAAGCGCACTGTGAGCGCTTTGAAGACGGTAGTCTGAATTCTAATGCATACCAACTCATAGTTCCTTCCCTATGGTGGCAATCCCAAATGGCTACGTCGTCATCTTTATTCCTTAGGCAGGGCTGTTGAAAGAATCCAAAAGAAAAAAGAGAGTTCACAAAATGTTGCTGGGGTTTGTTGGGTTGCAGAAGGGGAACTATATCCTCTGAGAAATTATAAAACACAAAATAACATTTCAGATTCCACTGCAAAACACAATCCTTGAGTTTTTCTAAAATGGTTGTGGTTTTCTAAGTAAATCGGGCATGTTTTTTAGACACTTTGAATTTCTCTGAAGGTGAGAAGCAGAGGCAGCCTCAGTGACAGTTGAAGGGGATGAAGCTTGCATACATAAGGTAAGCAACCCTACCTGTGCTGAGGCTTGGGTCTTACTGACCTGTATGTTTGGACAACTATCTTGGAGGTCAGAAGTGGACTGCAGAGAAGCCACTAACATTATGTGGCAACAGGTTTGCTATAGGTATTAGAGATTTATAATAAAGTGTCCTGAAATCTACCAGCTAACCACTACCCCATTTAGAGGATTCAGTGTGTCAGCCGCAGAGAAGACTAATAATCTGGGATAACCTACTGGGTCTGGGTCCTCAGGGACCAGCAAAAGCCAGATTCACCATAGCCTGAAGTGAGATGATACAAGATGACATCCCCAAGCTCTTTCAGTCACTTCTTTTGAACAAAGGAAAAAGTTTGCTTTTTCTCTGGGTAAAGGAAATTAGCAAACACAGACACACATGGACACAGATGGTCTATGATCCCCCTCACCCTGCCCCACTGTCATCATGTCATTCTCCACCTCCTCACCCCCAACCCCCCGATCACCACCCCATCCTGCTACACCCCTTCAGCCCTTCAAATTCTCTCCCACCCTTTGTTTCATAGGAGCTGAGTATCTGGACCTGGTCTGTTCTCTCTCCCCTAATGCTGACAATTTCTGTTTGCTCCTTTTATTCTGGTGAGATTTTTCCTTTGTTTCCATTTTAAAGGAAGAGAGAAAAAATAGCAAGTTAGATCCTAAGAGGTAGAGAAATGAAAATAATATGGTAAGATCAGATATCAGTGAAATAGAAAATAAAAACATACTAGAGAAAAATCATAAAACTAAATTTGGGTCTTTGAAAAGATCAATAAAATAGATAAACTTCTAGTAATACTGATTCCAAAAAAAAAAAAGGAAAAATACAAATTATCAACATCAGATATGAAAGCAGAGATATTTTATTGTATTTTTTGTTATTAAATACTAAAGGCCATTCTTTTTATTTTACCTGTTTGTTATTCAATGCTAAGTGTCATTCACGGTGCCATGAATGGAGATGAACTGCTTTGCAGCTTTACTCTCTTTGAGTGTGATTCCATGTTCACAATGTGGGCCTAACCAGCATCTTGATGTTGAGCTGCTCAGAACACATAGACACTCACTGAAATCGATTCAACAGATAATTTTGGAACCTTCACAATGTGTCAGACACTGTGTTAATTGGATGTGGGCGTACCACATTTAATAATACAAATAGTGTCTTCTTCCATAGAGCTTACAGTTTAGCTCTGAACTAGTGACTTTTAATTACTTTTATTTTATCAAATAAATAACAGTGTGCTCTTCCTTCAGTGGAGTAGAGGATTCTGACTGACAAGAGCTTACATTAAGAAAATACTCTCTCTGAGCATACATGAACATTTTCCCCATCCCTAAACTTCCAGTTTGACGCCCTTAAGGAGTTTTTTCTTTTCCATAGTGGTGCCTTTTCTTCTATTACATATTCCCTGCCTTTAAAATACCTTCCATCTGCTTTTCCACCTATGTAAACTCAACCTGTCCTCTAAGATCCAACTAAAGTTTCATTACCCCCACTCCAGTGAATTTTCTCATCTCTAAGAATATGTATATTTTCTATTGTCTATTGTCTGTACCTCACACTTACTTCAACCTATCTTGCCTCTTGCATCCAACCCCCTCCTCAGTCTTCTCCAAAGAGGATGCAATTTTTCTGAATTTTTAGGTTCTAGCAACTGATGGAGCCACTCTGCTAATGAGGCAGCTGCTCTAAAGGTAATGCTCCAGTGGTATTTCTGCCTCTTCCTATCATGAAGTCTGAGGGCGATAAGAACCAAAGTACATTTTGGTGATTGGAAGTTGAAACAGAGTAAGAATATTAGCCCAACTAGCTTAGGAAAAAGAGATTTACCATATGGTCCAGCCTACCACACTAGAGCTCCCCCATTTGGGTGAGGGGAAAAGCTATGTTTAATACACTATTTTAACTTATTCTAGAATGTCACATCATGCATTATAAGATACCACTACTGACATCCTTTGGGAAAAATAAACACTACTTAATGTATACATTAAAAATCTTATTAGATAATAATACACATATATCAACAAAATTACATATTTTCTTCTTCATTATTGATTAGTATTTAAGCATCTTTTGAATCTCTTCTGACCCCAGCAATTATGATATCATCACAATGACACAACTGCTTCTTATAAACTGTTTATGGTCTTGACCTATTAAGTTCTTTAAGTCTGAAGGATGTTAAAGAACATTAGGTTTTCACTTGCATTTAATGTTTGGTCAAACTTGTTTTCTTTCTTTGTTCCTAATCAGTCATGTATCACTGATATTTAGCCAAAGGTCTGAGAGCTAAAGAATCTATGCCTGAGCGACAGAATTTTATAAAGCATTAAAGAGTCACAACAACATCTCCTAGCTGACATTCTTGAAAATTCTGTGATGTAATCCAAGATAGTTAGCAGTTCATACTGCCTTTAATTATTAAGAGGTAGCCTTCTATGAAAACATAAACTTTTCACTACAATGATTGATCTTCTCAACACATTTTAAGTGACCATTAAAGATGTATAGCGCATTAAAAATGTGATACAAATGCATATGACTCTATGGGATTGAATAGAAAACTTAAATGTGCTTAAGTTTATACATGTACAATCAATGATTAATAGATTACAACCTTTCTGTCAAATTTTTTATTAGTTATACAAAACATCTCAAATTCAGAATAAAGAACATATGAAAATATGGGTAACTCTCATGGTGTTTTTACCACAATAATTAAAATTTAAAAATAAAACAAAAAATTTAAAAGAATATGGTATTAAGTTTCCTTCTGTTGTTAATCCTTCCACTGGGGAACCAATGGACACGGTGCAGATCTAATATGGATTCAGACGTTTCTGGGTCTTCTGGCTGTAACACCAGAATAAATATCCCCCATCCCACCATTATTTTCAATACACAACTACATTTTTTTTTTCAGAGAAAAGACCATACATTTGCTATTTCTTACATTCTAAAATCTTCTGGGTTCAAGAAATAGGAGGTTGGTTTCATAGACGTAAGTGGAAATGCAGGAAAACTGTGGCAGACACTTAATTGGATTTTTGACTTACAGCCCTCTTCCTGCGAAATGCCTTCCTTTCCTCACCACATAATGAAAATAGGAACTGCTGTTATGGGCACCTGATCCAAGCTGAGGCATTAAAACCCTTCCTCAGGAACTTAGAATTGGGAGTGGACAATGGCAGAGGTCAAGGTTTCTCTCTGGTGGCTAGTCTGTAAACTGGAGACTGGGAATTTCAGGCTAAGGTGATGGGAAAATTAAACAAGCTGCTCTGTTGCTTTTTTTGCTAAAAAAGAAATGCTCTGAAAGAGGACTGAAGTAGAGGTGCAGAGACAGGAGACAGGGAGCAGTCAGGCGGCAGATTCCCTGCATCCAGGTCCTTGCTAGTACCCAATGGTTTTCTTGATTTGGGTTATGTGAGAAAAGCTCTTACCTGTACGGTAAAACCATCTTTCTTCCTTAAACTAGCTTGAGCTGGATTTGTTATGTGTGATAAAAGAGAACTCAGAAACTCTCACATGTAAGTGAAATCTTTATAGTTCAGGATACAATGGAAATTCTGCTCTTCTAATGGAAAGTAGAGTGATCATCTCTTAAGAAGCAAGCATCTCTTATTTCTTATTCTTGGTATTTCTTTCTTCCTTTGACATGGCTCCTATGATTGTTTGTGGAATGAATGAATGGATGGATGAATTTATATCTGTACTTTTTTTTTTGCGGTACGTGGGCCTCTCTCACTGCCGCGGCCTCTCCCGCTGCGGAGCACAGGCTCTGGACGCACAGGCTCAGCGGCCACGGCCCACGGGCCCAGCCTCTCCGCGGCATGCGGGACCCTCCCGGACGGGGGCACAAACCCGTGTCCCCTGCATCGGCAGGCGGACCCTCAACCACTGCACCACGAGGGAAGCCCTATATCTGTACTTTTTATCACACTCGCTACATCTTCTCAATAGGTTTTGTATTAAAATTTACAAAGAGGAAAATTTATCTGCCTTGGTTAGACAGTATCAAATTTAGAGTATTAGTTTTAGGCAGATACTTCATACCAGACCACCCCACCACAGCTAAATCTACAGGCCGCTCACCCTAGTCTAATCAAGCTGTTGCCAGAGTGGTAAGACATAGTACAAAGTATGGTAAATCTTAAGTCAAAATCCACCTATAGGAGCTTTGCTCTGAAGATAGCTATATACTAGTTAAGCACTTTTAGGTTTCCTGATTTGTCAAACAGATGCAGCTGTTTGTGGGCTGTCTTATACCAAATACATGTGACAATGTTTTGTTGAGTATAAACACATGTGCACAAAGAGCACACATTTTCCTTCACTAAAGTCATTGCAAATTTCACCCTCTATTCTCCAGTTCACAAATGGGAGAAAAGAAATTCAGAAGAGCAAATCCAACACCCTCAGATGACCAGTTTTCTTCCTGGGAATAGCAATGACAATAACAGGCACTTACTAAATACTCTTCTGTGTCAGACATTGTGCCATTACAGACATTAGCTAGGATTTGGAGTACCCATGAATCATTGAAGTCCTTATCAAGGTTTTGAATTTCGTGGGCTAGATATAGGAAGCTGTAATAGCATTGCCAATTCTGTATTTCATTTTAAAAAGTAAAACTGAACAAAACAGAATTTACCATCTTTCCTCATCATTATTTACAAATAAAGGATATTCTAAAAAAAAAAAAAAAAGGATATTCTAATACCTCTAAATATATGAAAAACATAATCACAGGGGAAATTTTTAATTTTGAGTAAATTTAGCTTTGCATTATTTCACCAAATTCCTTATTTTACTCTTGATGCAGTCCAGTAAAGATTTGAGATGGGCTAGCGGAAAGAACTTAGTACAATACAAGCATTCCAGAGCTGCGGTTATATATCGCTCTACATTTGCAGAGGTGGAAAGAAGACCTTCATTAATTTAAATCAGAACATCAGTAGTCACTTCTTCCCCATGTGGCTGATTGAGGCTTCCTTTATTATTAGAGAATGGGATATTAAAGGATATGATATGACAGCTGAATTTCTTTTACCCTGAAAAGAATTGCCCATCATGAAAACATGGTGGTGGCACCTACAGGCTGTGTGTTCATTTGGGGAGGAGGTTGCACATGTTCCAGAAAAGACAGATGCTCATTACCTTTCCCAGGAACCCTGTCACAATTGTTTTGTATCAGTTTACTTCCCTCTTGAAAACAGATCCCACTGTGTTGACCCGTAAGACAGTTTTCCTCCCTCTTGAAACTGGATCCCACTGTGTTAACTTGTACGTCAGCGATTGAGTTAAATGGTATTCTGAGGACCATTGCATTCAGGTTGGTGATTCTTGGTTTCAATACAACTGCCATCACTGACACCCTGCAGTTGATGTAAACCACAGTGTCATGCTATGTTAAATAAGGAATAAGGAGGCAATAAGATATGATAATATGTACAGTAGTGTAGACAATTTCTCCGTGGAAAGACTCAGATGGTCAAGCAAGGGTATGACAGAGAACACAAGACAGTTCTAAGTGCTATTACACACTCTCCAAAGGTAACTCTTCCTGTATCTGAGCAACAGAATTGAGCAGTTTCAGCCAGGTATGTAGAAAGCTTGGTGTCCCAGTAAAACAGAGATATGAGCAACAAGGAACCCCTGCAAAGCCACAACTCACAGAAAAAGGGACCTGACTCAGACAACCTGCTCCCCACTACCCCCAGCAAGGCTGCAGAAACTAAGCCACAATCTGGTTTGACTGCTGACACCTGGATTTCTAAGAAACTTCAGGTTGCTTGGGCCTATGAAAACAGAAGAATTATAGATTTATGCAATTCTAGCTGCTGCATTTTGTCATACTCACGTTTCTGAAATCAGAAAGAACCTTCAAATACCTATGTCCCCTATTATGGAAAAATCATTATTAATTCAATGATACACCATATCATAAATTGCTTTCTATAATAATGGCACTGTAGGATTGAGAAAATAATATATAAAAACTTCATTCATAGACTGGAAGGAGGCTTTAATAGTCCCGAGGGCTGAGATTCCTTTGTTACCAGAACTAGGTGCAGCAGCCTCAAAAAAAGAATTGTAATTTCAACAGAGAATGAGTGAGGGCCATGCAAAGAGAAAAGCTGGAAAAGACTAAGTAGTATATATGGTCATGATATTTTGAGGATTATTTATATCCAGTACAGTTTTGTGTTTTGTGCTTTGTGTTTTTTAGAGCATTATTGATACCTCTGCTCAAATAAATTAATAAATGCCCTTCTTAATAGACTGTTTTGTCAAGGAAAAGTTCTTGTTTATTTAACTTGCTTTTCTAAAATCAACCTGTCTGAATGAACCAAAGTTTAAGAGAGTGTAGTAAAATTCATCTTTCATCAACCTGCCTCAAGTCCATATAACAAACTTACCAGATACATGAAATTTGGATCAAATAGAAGAAAGACAGGCACAGAGGATACTTTCCATATCTAGTATAATACAGAGGTCTGAGTATAAGATGAAAGGGAGGAAAAGGCCCTGAAAACAGGCCCCATTTTTGAAATGATGAGGCTAGGGAGAGATACATAGAGAGTTCCCCATTTGGGTAATTTCAGTTTACTTTTTACATTGAAAATTTAACAAAAATACAAAAGAAGAGAAAATGTAATAAACCACATGGGTCCATTACCCAGCTTTAACAATATTCAGTTATGAATGAAGCGGGCAGAACAAATTTAGAGATACACTGGGTCCTTGCTGGCAGGTCAATCCCTATATAGAATTCACCCAGCTTCTATATTTTTATTTATACAAACAACTCAACAAAAACCTTATTGCCAAAGCCATTTCGGTTTCTTTACTCATAAAGAGTCCTGAATGATACAAGGTGAAGCAGGGCAGAGAATGTTGGGTAACGATGAGATGAGATTCAGGTTTGCAGTTTCAGATGAAAGTCAATTGAGGTAAGTTGATAACTATGCAACAAAAATTTGGGAGCCAAGGGAATCTTACAGTCACTTGTTTCCCAAAATGCAACTTGCTCTCCTCAAAACAAGGGAAATAATGAACTCGAGGTAGCCTCCACTTCTCATCAAGGGAGTACATACAGCCCTCAGGCAGATGGTATTTCAAATTTGGCAAATGCTAAGAAAGAACTTACCATAATTAGAACTACCAGCTGTAGACTGTTCGTTTTGCCAGTTCACTCTGGATACTGTTGCCACCTCCCACACTCAAGCAATACAAGTTCTAACAGAAATTACAAACCACTGATATACAGCCTTCCAACTCAGACACTATGTGAAAAATAAAAATTATCCAGGAAAACAAAGACAGGAGTTGAGTGGAGCCCTTCAATATTTTTTTCTAGGACAAATTATGTAACAATACATATAAAACTTACATTCAAAGATGAATAAGAAAAGATCTGTAAATATGTTATTTCAAACAAAGGACATAGGTATGAGAAATGAAGTTCAAATGAAGAATACATGTTGAAATTAAAAAAAACAGACTAAAGTTTTGCAAAAGTTTATTAGTATTCTCAGAAGAATAAGAAGCTCTCAATGAAAAAAAGAGAGTACTGAAGACAGGAGATATAACAGAATAACAAGAGGGAAAAGTTATGATGGTGGTATCCATTTCTTATTCTTGAAGTTTATTCATCTAGTTTAGTCATCTTAATAGTAAGTACTTTCTCTTTTTTTGGAACCTGGAAGGTTCTGGACTCAGCCCTTTATTTTAAAGTTTTATTTTTATTATGTCCTTGACTAATTTTTCTGTCCTTTTTGTTATGTTTTTCTTCTTCTATTGTACAAATTATACCATTATTATACGGTTTATGTAGTCCATATTCCATATGTATCATCTTATTACTAAGATATGGAAGACAAACAAAAAATCAGAATTTATCATAGATCTGAAACTAAGGAAGCACTAAAGAATAGATCTGAGATGAAAAAGAAGCAAATTTATAGCTTTTAGGACAAGGTGGAGAAATGGTCAAAATGCAATGGATAAGAACTAAAATAAATAATTTAGTAAATAAATAAAAGACTATTGGAAGCCATGTAGAAAGATCACATGTTCTACAAAGGAGGGAAAACATAAATTATTTTTACTCTTCTCCATAAAACATTAGATTCCAGAAAGCAATAAACCACTTGCATAAAAAAAACTGAAGGAGAAAATCAATTCCCACAGAATTTTATAACCAGCCAAGATACCATTTTTGGATTAAAAGTAGAGGAATTAAAGATAGTATTTGTAGCACTCACAAACTCTTTCTTAAAAAACATACTTAAATAAATAAAGCATTTTACTTTTTCTTTAACTACAGTTTGTATTTTATTCAGAGTTTCTCAATATTTTCCTAATGACTATTCTGTTGTAGGATTCTCCTGCATTTCTGAATTACAGAGCTATGATATAATTATTATCTGTTGCTTTAAGGGGCTAGTTTTGGGGGTGATTTTTTACACAGCAATAGATAACTACTATAATTACTATAATTGTCTATTCTCAAATTAAGTAGTGTAGTCCTTCTACTCTGCTTATACCCTTTCCTAAGTGTTAATTTGCCTTATCTCTTCTCTTTGAATTTTCATCTTATCTTTTGAATTGATTCAATAAAATGCATGATTTGAACATCTTTTCTTTGTGGGTCTTTCTGTTCCATGCTGTCTGGGTAGCGAACTTAGAAGCACAATAATCTCAAGGCAATATCCCAGGACAGTAACATTTGTTGACATAAAACAAAAAGAATGCCAGATTTTTCTCCAGCAAAGATGGGTTTATTTGGGATCAGCAGAGAATTTCAATTTGGAAGTCTGTAACCATGGCAAACATAATGCAAGTTCTCCACACAGCAAGGGAAAAAGAACACTTATAGAGGGGAAAAGGAAGTAGGGAGGACTATAGTGAAGAGAGTCCTTGGCTTTTCGTTGGTGGAGGAGTCCTTGTCAGGAAAGAAGAGGAGCCATTCTTCTTCCTGTTGGGCTCTGCTATTGTTGAAGGGCCTGAGAGCTCCCCCTTCTGATTTCCTACACTATTTAATTGAGGTTTCTGTTTATTAATTTTTTACACTTTCCCCTTTTGGTCAAGATCTTTCTCGAAAGAGTCAGGTTTTCTACTTTCAGTAGCTTTTTGTCCCTCCGTGCTAGGAAGGACCTTTCTTGGGTGTAGTCTCTCATGTCAGAGGGAAAGTGAAGAGATTAGAAACCTACTGAGGTCACATTTGTGTTACAAGGAGGGGTAGGAGGCAAAACTGTCAGACACATTTTATGTGAAGTTCAAATGTTTTCAAGACATAGGTATTGGAACACATCTGAAGTATTATGTAATCATCAAAGGTTTGGTAACAAACTTCCAACAGACCTAGTCTGGATACCTTGGGAAAGATGTCTCACCAGATATCTTCTGCTCCAATTATGAGAATCTTTGCTTTCAAGCCATCAGATGATGTTCAGGTACAGGCAGGGTTCAGTGCTTTGTTTAGGTGTATGATATGAAACTAAGAGTATATTTCTTGGAGTTTAGTGGCACAAGTGTTGGTTAGTGGTACCTGATAGGGGTCTCTCTAGTGAGGTTGAAAAGAGTTCTTCTGGAGGTGTCTTTTCCAACAGATGAAATCTCCAGGTTGTAAATTGTGATGCTTAAAATCTTTGTCTCCCAAGAGTGTACTGTGAAGATATTTCTCTACCAAAGCATGGGTATTTTTAATAGAAGCAATTTAGGCCTTTGCAATAATCTCCTATTATCAGTCTTGGGTCAAAAGAAGCAGGAGACAAATGCATTGGGCATTCTGTTACTACAAGCGGTGAGAGTTAATGAGTTGCAGAATGGGGGAGATCTGAGATTTAGAAGGACCACAACAATGCTTTTGGCCAGGGTATTTGGAAGGCTTTTAAAAAGCTTGCCAACTGAGTCTTAATAATGTCATTAGTGCATTTGACTAAACCAGAGGATTGAGGGTGGTAAGTACTGTGAAAGTGTTGTAAAATTGGCCAAAGAGCATGGATTTATCAAAGTACCAGGCCAGCAGTATGTATGGATTCCATAATCACTGTGAAGTTTGAGAAGAGTTCCCCAGGTAGGGACAATGTTTTCGAAAATAACTTTAGCCAAGAAGAGGCAGTTACCTGTCTGCAAAGGAAGGCTTCAGTCCAGTGTGAAAACATTCAGATGATGACTAAAACATATTTATCTCCATGAAACATAGGAAGTTGTATGATATCCATTTTCCAGATTTTTTTAGTCAATAATTTTTTGATAGAGAAAATGAAGGAAACCTCCATATGGAATTGGAACACAGAATTAAATGCTTTTCAGATGACAAAATGTTCTGTTATTACTAACCTCAGAAGTTGCAATAGTACTTTTTCTGAAAAAAAATTATTAGAGTATAGTTGAGTTACAATGTTGTGATAGTTTCAGATGTACAACAAAGTGAATCAGTTATACATGTACATATATCAACACTTTTTTAGATTATATTCCCATATAGGTCATTACAGTGTATTGAGTTGGATTCCCTGTGTTATACAGCAGGTTCTTACTAGTTATCTGTTTTATATATAGTAATGAGTGTGTATATGTCAGTCCCAATCTTCCAGTTTATGCCTCCCATCCGCTGGTAACCATAAGTTTGTTTTCTACATCTGTAACTTTACTTCTGTTTTGTAAATAAGTTCATTTTTATCCCCCTTTGTTTTAGATCCCACACGTAAGCGATATCCTATGATATTTGTCTTTCTGTGTCTGGCTTAATTCACTCAGTATGACAATCCCTAGGTCCAACCATGTTGCTGCAAATGGCATTATTTTTTTCTTTTTTATGGCTGAGTAATATTCCATTGCATATATATAACACATCTTCTTTATCCATTCTTCTGTTGATGGACATTTAGGTCATTTGCATGTCCTGGCTATTGTAAATAGTGCTGTAATGGACACTGTGGTACATGTCTCATTTTGAATTATGGTTTTCTCTGGGTATATGCCCAAGATTGGCATTGCTGGGTCATATGGTAGTTCCATTTTTAGTTTTTTAAGGAACCTTTACACTATTCTCCATAGTAGCTGTACCAATTTATATTCCCACCGACAGTGTAGGAGGGTTTCCTTTTCTCCACACCCTCTCCAGCATTTATTGTTTGTAGATTTTTTAATGATGGCCATTCTGACCAGTGTGAGGTGATACCTCATTTTAGTTTTGATTTGCACTTCTCTAATGATTAGTGGTGTTGACAAGACAAAGGAGGCAAGGATATACAGTGGAGAAAAGACAGCTTCTTCATTAAATGGTGCTGGGAAAACTGGACAACTACATGTAAAAGAATGAAATTAGAACACTCCCTAATACCATACACAAAAATAAACTCAAAATGGATTAAAGACCTAAATGTAAGACCAGATACTCTTAGAGGAAAACATAGGCAGATCACTCTTTTACATAAATCTCTGCAAGATCTTTTTTGATCCACCTCCTAGTGTAATGAAAATAAAAACAAAATTAAATAAATGGGATCTAATAAAACTTAAAAGCTTTTGCACAGCAAAGGAAACCATAAACAAAACAAAAAGACAACGCTCAGAATGGGAGAAAACATTTGCAAATGAAGTAACGGACAAGGGATTAATCTCCAAAATATGCAAACAGCTCAATATCAAAAAAAAAAACAACAAATAACCCAATCAAAAAATGGGTGGAAGATCTAAATAGACATTTCTCCAAAGAAGACATACAGATGGCCAAAAAGCACAAGAAAAGATGCTCAACATCCATTTTCCAGACCTCAAATGGTCCATTAACCAGTTTCAAATATCTGGGAGCAGTAGGAAAAGGCTTTCCTGGGTCATACTTCTCACAAGAAGGACAAGGGAGGTAGGTACTTTTTGTGGCCTTATTAAGTTTCCACATGAATATTGATTCATGAATGCTATCATTTTATCAGTAGAACAATGGTTTAATGCATATACATTGGTGAAGGGTAGCTATTTTTGAGTCTCTGGTAGGACTGGGATGTTATTTGTTCCAAACCAGAGCTTTCCATTTTTCTTAAACCAACAATTGTTGAATTTTCAATATTGTTTTTCTTTTTCTGAGATAATTTTTTGCCACTCTAGCCAGTTTTTCTGAATTATCATTTGGGGAAATATCCTTTTGGACCATGACAGAGGTTTGGCTACTGTTGGTCCCTTTAAGGGAATCATTTCTTATGGAAATATAAGTAAGGTGATTTCCCTTACCTTCTAGAGAATAAAGTTTAGAATGCCCCAGAATCTTAATAATCGCTAAAGCAGCAGGTAAAAGTATTGCACTTAATAATTCCTGAGCAAAGGGGACATTTTACATTTTATTTTAGCTGGAAGGAAGCCACATTGCTTCTATGACATTCCAAAATCATGAGCCACTCCAAAAGCATGTCTACTATCAGTATAAGTACTGACAGTTTGTCACTGGCTAAAGTACAAGCTAATGGAAGAGAGTATAATTCAACTTTTTGGGCTGAAGTAGCCTTAGGTAAAGATGCCACCTCAACAACATCAAAAGGGGTTGCAATAGCATACCCAGCACAATATTCGCCATTGTCACTTTTTAAGTAAGAACCATTAGTGAACCATGAGAAGTCAGTGTTACCCAAGGGAATTTCCTGTAGATCATTGTGAGGAGTCAGGAGATGGTCCATCAGCATGAAGTAGCCATTAGAGACTTTGTTGGTGACATAGGGGAGAAGAGTAACAGGGTGAAGGTTATTATAATGTAAATGAGTTATATGAGGAGCAGCTAACAAAATAATTTTATAAGAGGTGAGTCCACTGGCTGAGAAATGTTGAGTGTGATGAGAATTCAGGGGAGCTACTACTGCATGAGGTACAAAAATTGTTAAATGGTATCCTACAATGATTTTTCTTGATAAACTTGACCAAAAAGACTGACCATAATGGCTCTGAGGGTATCCCTGTGCCACAGGGTCCAGAGCTGGCTATAACAACATGTGGATTGATGGTGGTCCCCATGTTTTTGGGTGAGTACCTCAAGGGCATTCCTTCCTTTTCATACACAAAAAGGAAAAAAAGGAATCTGATAATTGGGATGCTCAAGGGAAGGTGTGTTCATCAAACTATTCTTTAAGGCCTTAAAATCTGTGTTGTCTGCTGCTTCTCATAAAATTGGGTTGGGGTTGCTATTGTTGAGTAAAACATACAGAGGTTCGTTTGGAATCCAACTTTGGCAATAACCAACTAGCCCAAGAAAACGTTGAATTTGGTGCTTAGCTTTGGGTTTTGGGAAACTTAGGATACCATAAATTCTATCTGGATCTAGGCATAACACTTGTTTTGATATCAAATGTCCTAAATACAAAACCTGGCTTTGGGCAAACTGCAACATGTTTTTGGTGACCTTATGCCCCTTTAAGGCTAAAAGCTTTGGCAAGTGGGTGCTGTCTTCCTGTAATGAGGCTGGAGAAGGAGAGGAAAAAGCAAATCATTCACATACTGCAACAAAGTAGAACCTCTTAGGAACATTTTATCATCCAGATCAGCCTTCAGAATTTGCAAGAAATAAGGACTCAGTAAAGCCCTGAGGCATTACTGTCCCGGTGAATTATTTTTCTTCCCAAGTGAAAGTAGAAAGGCATTGGCTAGCTTTATCAGCTGAAATGCTAAAGAATGCACTACATAAATCAGTTACAGTAAAGAATGTACTTCTGGTGGGAATGGATGTTAGTAAAGTATGAGGTTTAGGAACAACAGGTTACTGAGGGATAATAATGTTGTTTATTGTTTCCATGTTCTGCACAAACTTCCATCCTCAGAACGTAGGTTTTCTCACTGGTAAAATGGGAGTGTTTAGGGGCTAGTAAAAGGGATAATGAGATCTTGAGCCTTGTAATTTTTTTAGTATGGAATTTATGCTTTGAAGATCTTCTTTACTTATAGGATATTGGTTAATTTTAGGAAGAGGTTTTGAGGAGTCTACATAAATTTTGATGGGAGTTGCCCTCTGAATTTTGCCAACATCAGTTGGAGATTTTTCCCATAAAAAATGTAGCTGATTCAGTAGAAACAAATAATCAGTGTTTCCAGAATCAGTTCTAGTACTGTCAGAAATAGAACAAATAAAAGGTGTCAAATGGTCATTTAATTCGATTGGTTGCTTTGATGACTGCTGTCAAATTCTAGAATTAATTATACCTTTTGGAAAGGATTCTGGCATGATAATTATCTAAGAACTCTTGCCCTAATAAATGGGTAGGGGCAGAGAAACTATGGAGATAAAGGTGTGAATATCTCAAAGGGCCTAAAACAAAAAGGCATCAGTTCAGAGATAGGAATCCTTTCAGGCTCATTATTGATCCCTACTAATTGAAGTGTTTTAGTACCCTGAGTCTGGGACTGCTTTATAGTTGTGGGGCTGAGCAACAAGGGTGTGTGGATCATGTATCAATTAGAATTGGAAGAAATCCATCCCCAATCTGGAGGAATGTTTCTCCAAGCTAATTAAGAGGAGGGTTGGGAAGATCCCCTCTAGTGCCTTGGAACCCTATCACTGAGAATTGGGAAGACTATATTTGAAAGACTGATGAGAGGGCTGAAGGTGCCTAAAGTGCTTAAACTTTTAACAATCTCATTTCCAATATCCTGGCTCTTTGCAATAATAGTGGAAGCTACAAGGGTTTTGGTTTCATTTAGGAGCCTTCATTTCCTTGAGTTGAAGATTAAGATTTTGGTGGTCCTCATTTTAAGTGAGTCACCTAGAGTTTGAGAGACCTGATTTGCCAGATTAACTAAATCTGGAGTGGGCATTGTTTCCCATTCCACGCTGGTCCTTTTTTTCCTAAACAGGAACTATCCTGCTTCAGCCCATTAATAAACATAGAATTAAAAGCTACCTGGGTAGAATCAACATCTAAAGAAAGACCAGAATTGTCTTTAAAACAGTATCTAGTCAGTCAATTGTAATACCTGTAGACATGAACAGATTCATCAGATTTTTGTGTGCATGGTTGAATTTCATTCCAATCAACAGACTTTTGGGAAAACCCCAGGAGTTGCTGATGAAGTCACCTAGCAATTGCCTGAGCCTGAACATATAATAAGGTAGTCGGCTGGTCTCCTGGTTGTAATTCTAGAGACCTTTCAGAATTCTCTCAATTAGCAATTTTCATCCAATTGCTGGGTCTGGTCTTCACCAACAAGCATATAAACTAGCTGATATAAGTCAGAGAAACCAGGTTGATAAGTTTGAATGACTATCTTAAATCCCTCAGCAAATCTGTGAGACTATTCAGTTACTTTGGGAAAATCTTTGACTATGGCTTACAGTTTACACAGTGTGTTACAGTGGCTAACAGTGTCCACAGAACAGTCTTTGACATAAATTGCACCAAGATCTTTTTTGACCCACCTCCTAGAGTAATGAAAATAAAAACAAAAATAAGCAAATGGAACCTAATTAAACTTAAAAGCTTTTGCACAGCAAAGGAAACCATAAACAAGATGAAAAGATAAGCCTCAGAATGGGAGAAAATATTTGCAAATGAAACAATGGACAAAAGATTAATCTCCAAAATATACAAACAGCTCATGGAGCTCAATATCAAAAAAAACAAATAATCCAATTAAAAAATGGGTGGAAGAACTAAATAGACATTTCTCCAAAGAAGACATACAGATGGCCAAGAGGCACATGAAAAGATGCTCAACATCACTAATTATTAGAGAAATGCAAATCAAAACTACAATGAGGTAGCAGCCTATGCCAGTCAGAATGGCCATTATCAAAAAATCTACAAACAATAAATGCTGGAAAGGGTGTGGTGGAAAGGGAACCCTCTTGCACTGTTGGTGAGCATGTAAACTGATACAACCACTATGGAGAACAGTATGGAGGCTCCTTAAAAATCTAAAAATAGAACTACCATATGACCCATCAATGTCACTACTGGGCATATACCCTGAGAAAAACAATTCAAAAAGAGACATGTACGGGCTTCCCTGGTGGCACAGTGGTTGAGAGTCCGCCTGTCGTTGCAGGGGACATGGGTTTGTGCCCCAGTCTGGGAAGATCCCACATGCTGCGGAGTGGCTGGTCCCGTGAGCCATGGCCACTGAGCCTGCACGTCCGGAGCCTGTGCTCCGCAATGGGAGAGGCCACAGCAGTGAGAGGCCCCGCAAAAAAAAAAAAAAAAAAAAAAGAGACATGTACCACAATATTCACTGCAGCACTATTTACAATAGCCAGGACATGGAAGCAACCTAAATGTCTGTCAGCAGATGAATGGATAAAGAAGATGTGGCACATATATACAGTGGAATATTACTCAGCCATAAAAAGAAATGAAATTAAGTTATTTGTAGTGAGATGGAGGGGCCTAGAGTCTGTCATACAGAGTGAAGTAAGTCAGAAAGAGAAAAACAAATACCGTATGCTAACACATATATATGGAATCTAAAAAAAAAAAAAATGGTACTGATGAACCTAGTGGCAGGGCAGGAATAAAGATGTAGACATAGAGAATGGACTTGAGGACATGGAGGAAGGGGGAGGGGGAAGCTGTGGCAAAGTGAGAGTAGCATCGACATAGGTCCACTACCAAATGTAAAATAGTTGGCTGGTGGGAAGAGGCCACATAGCACAGGGAGATCAGCTTGGTGCTTTGTGAGGACCTAGACGGGTGGGATAGGGAGGGTGGGAGGGAGGCTTAAGAGGGACGGGATATGGGGATGTATATTTGCATATGGCTGATTCACTTTGTTGTACAACAGAAACTAACACAGTATTGTGAAGAATTATACTCCAGTAAAAAACTATTAAAAAAATAAATTAAGGGGTTTAGCCTCTGGGATCCACAGAAGGCTGGATTTTAAAGAAACAGGTTCTAACAAATTCAGAGTAAAGTGTGTGGAGAGAGTTTCAGAGAAAAGGGGAAATTTGGCTAGAGAATTAGTGTGGGGAAATGGAGGGTATAGAGGAGGTGTAAACAGTATACAAGGAAAGGAGGAAAAGGGTGCTGGAAGTGGTGTCTGAGGGGCCAAGGGAGAGAAACAAGATGGCACTGGGGGCAGAGCCTGAGACAGGAATCCATGGAAGCAGAGCCTGAGGCTTTGGGAGTCATTTTATCTTTATTTAATTATTTATCTTGCCTCAGTTAATCTTAAAGTTTTATTATAAAGAGAGGCAATTTTAGAATCTTGGTAGCATTTGGAAGCCTCAAAATACCAATTGAAAGAGACATTCTCCTCATTTCTGGAAGTTTTTGAGTCATTGTAATCCAATTTGCTTTAAGGAAATAAGTCTGGGGAATTCAAAAATCCCATAACAGCCATTGATAGTCTAAATTTCCTTTTATCAGGTTGGTCCATTTAACTAGAAATGAGCATGAGTAAGAACTGTGGTTTTTAAACATAAAATCAGCCAGAGCCCCTGTTGGGCAGGGCACTCTCAAAGTACTTGGATAACTGAGATTCCATTTCTCAGAAGTTCTTTTACTTTGAGTAAAAGAACAATTCTCAAACAGCTTATATAGCTCACTTCAAACAGCTTGCAAGCTAATACCAGCCAGTTTAAGGGAAGAGCTTTGTCCAGAAGAGCCAGGTCAAAGATTTTTTATCCAGTTTCCAGAGAACAGCTTCTTCCAAAGGAATAGGCTGAAGCTGAAAAGCCAGCACAGTTTCAGTGAAGCAGCTCCTGTTTCTGAAGGAAAGGGCCGAAAGCATTTTCAGCCAGGTTGTGTTGAAGCAGTCTGATCTCAAAATCAGACTGAAGTGTCAAATGAGCACTCGTAAACAGAACAAGGCCTTAACCAGAAAGACAAACCTTAAAATAGATGATGAATAAAACCTGGAGAGCTTCAAATGCAAAGAGGGTGTGAGCTTGAATCCAGGAGAAAGACATAACTTCAAGGTCAATGAGAAAAGCAGTGAGCAAAAAGGGGCTCAATTGTGGGCTCTGCACCTATTTGCTCACCGGCCCTGGAGGTTCTGAGTGTCTTATCTGTTCCCTGTATGGGTCACCAAAGTATTAACCTAAAACAAATAGACTGCCAGATATTTCTTCAGCAAAGGTGGGTTTATTTGGGATTAACAGAGAATTGGAATTCCAGAGTCTGCAATTGTGGCAAGTCATGTGCAAGCTCCTCACATGGCAAGGGAAAGAGACCACTTTTATAGAGGGGAAAAAGAAGTTGGGGGGTGCTGTAGTAAAGAGAGCCCATGACTTTTCACTGACTGAGTCCTTGCCAGGAAGAAGAGGAGTCTTTCTTCTTCTTGCTGGGTTCTGCTATTGTCACAGGGCATGAGCACTTCCCTCACTTTCTTTATGTCTCACAAAATCTTCCTCCCTATTCTTGGGGTTAAGGAAATGTAAACAGTTTTCCTGGAGTTGCATGGCTCATTAATTAGGGGGATTTGTCAGTTTTTACACAGAGTAAATGCTGAAGAAGGCTTAGAACTAATCTGAAGATTTTGGTGAATTTCCAAAATTAATTTAGAACTCTGCTTAAGCCACAAGGAGATGATATAAGTGCTAACCACAAGTTAATCCTCAAGAATGTTTCTAAATCTATAGACCAACACTTGATCCCTCTTTTCAGACTGACTTCTAGATATAATTACAGACTGATCCCTAATTTTGTGTTCCTTCTAGCCACAGCCGGAGACTGAAACTTAACACCATAACCTGTTTCCTAAATATATACCAGTGGAACTAGGAGGTCAGGTAAGCGTTTGTTTGCATTAGTGTTATCGAGTCCCATTTCAGGGAAGCTACAACTCAATGACCACATCTGACATATTGTCATTAATTGGTTTAAACTTGGGTGAGAACATCTCAGAATATAAAAGTGTTTAGATGACATTCATGGGGAAAAAAAATAAATCATCTACTCCAGTGAGTGGTTATTGAAGACCTTCAATGCGCAAGGCTCTGCACTAGGTGCTATAAAAATTTAAAAGATGAGTAACACTCAGTTTTTGCAGAAATGCTTTGAAACACATTTATTCATGAATGATAGAGTCACAATAGTCTGTCTTGAGGAGAACATGGTGGTAAAGACAGAATGAGGCAGAGGAAAGTAAGGATGTTAATGACTATGCTATTGGGGTGAATACTGTGGTTTGTGTGAAGATGACACCATGTCATGTTTTATAGGAAAATTTTACTTCTTATACAAAACCTAATAAATATTTGTATTCATTTTCTATAGCCTCCATAGCAAATAATCACAAATTTAGCAACTAAAAACAATACACTTTTATTATCTCACAGTTCTGTATTTGAGAAATCTGGGCATAGCATGGCTCAACTGTTTCTCTGCTCCAGGCTTCACGAGGCTGAAACCAATGTAGCAGTAGGGCGGCATTTCTTTCTAGAGGCACTGGTGATGAATCTGCTTCCCAGCTGACTCAGGTTGTTGGCAGTATTCAGTTCCTTGTGCTTGTAAGACTGAGGTCTCTGTTGCCTTCCTGGCAGTCAGCTGGGGTCTGTTCTCAGTTTCTAGAGGATAACAACATTCCTTAGCTCATGTTCCCCTTCCTCCATTTTTAAAGCCAGCAATAAAGGGTCGCGTCCTTTTCACACTTAAGGTGTCTCTGTCCTCCCCTGCTGTCTAATCTCTCCTGCCTTCCTCTGCCACATCTCTCTGACTGACTTTTCTGTCTCCCTCTTCTTCTTTGAAGGGTTCATGTGATGTGCCCACCTGGATAATACAAGGCTATTTCCCTATTTAAGAGCAGATACATGGTAGCCTTAATTACAAACGTCCTTACAACAGTACCTAGGCTAGTGTTTGATTGAATAACCAGGGGGCAGAAATCTTGGGGGAATATCTTTAGAATTTGTCAACCACAATGTTCAACAGAGCTCCTGCACTGAAGAAACGCTGATTTGTTTCTTCAATGTGAAGGCCATAAATCATAGATTCTCTCAGAGCCAGAAGCTTGCAGAAAGTGGTATAAAATGATGGGAATTGCTGATCACTTACAAATATAAAGGCTGAAATTATTTTGCTGTTTAAATATCAGTTTCCTTTGAAGCCATGGATCAGAGATGTCAACTATGTCGTTAAAAAAATCAATGCATTCCTGAATGATGATCAGTTAGAAGGGTCATAAATTGCGTGTATGGCTTCCGAGAAATGGATGGGGAGACCTGCCCAGTATATTGACTGTTTTGTCTTTGAAATGCAGCCATTTTATCAATTATGATGACTTCTTAGGCAGAAGAAGCCAGATTTATGACTGTGATTGGAGGAGATGGTACAAACTTTTACTGAGCTTTGACTTGGGACCAGAAATTGGTGAGTCACTTTCACACTCATAATGTATTTTGGCTTTATGTTTGGACAGAGTAGGTGGCTCTGTGCCTCCCTGTGCTTTCCTACTGGACAGGGCCAAAGGAGGTGAAGAGGTGCAGAGGTCTGACAGGCCCATGCATCCAAGCCTGGCTGTGAGGCTGCTCCTTTTAGGAGGCTGCCATGGGAATATATATTATGGATGGAGAAAACAAATATGGTCATTGTTTTGAGCATTGAAAAAACACTTCTTGATTTCTCAGATTTACATTGCTTCCAATTTGGATAGTATACTCCAGGTCTTCATTGGGGTGGAAGGAAAACATGCTAACTTCTCTTATAAAATTTTACCTTGGAAACATGTGCCACAGTTTTAATCCAGGGAAAACTGGATGCAGTGTTTTCCCTTTAGAGCCTTACACATAATGAGGGTATTTTGTTTTACAATATAATTATGGTTTTAAAAAGTGTTTTGGTTCTCTTGTTTGTTTCTATTATGAAGCAGGGCAATGCCTCTAGTCACCTTTAATATAGAGAGAGGACTGGAGCTCTCCCCAGGGAAGGCAGCAGTTACCCCAGAAGAAGGGCTGCATTGCTAAAAGCTGGATATATATACACACACGTGTGTGTACATGTGTGCATGGGAAGTTTTTCTCCTACTTCTGGTTTCACCTTGGATTCCCACCACCACTCCCTATATATGAAAGTGGTC
Source organism: Monodon monoceros (assembly GCF_005190385.1). Lineage (NCBI taxonomy): Eukaryota > Metazoa > Chordata > Mammalia > Artiodactyla > Monodontidae > Monodon > Monodon monoceros. The sequence goes on from NW_021703775.1 coordinate 20,299,581, forward strand.
ACTTTTATTATCCTCCAAGAGTTTCTTCATGCATATGAAAGCAAATATTAATATAATTTATTATCCTCTTTTTATACAAAATACAATGTACTCTATTTGTACCTTTTATTCACTTATAATAATCTCTTAAGATTTTTTTCTCATCAGTATAGGAAGAGCTGTCATTTCCTTTTTTTATGGATATACAATATGGATTTTCAACTCTTTATTTGCCTTTCAGAAAAACAAAATAAAACAAAACTTTAAATCACTGAGTATTTCATTCCCAGATACGTATCTAAGAATAGAGTGTACATGTATATGCTACAAGACATGTATTAGAATATTCCTAGCAGCACTGCTCACAAAGCCAAATGCTGAGAAATACCCAAATGTCCATTAACAGAAAAAAAGTTAAATAAATTACAGTATATCCATATCGTGAATACCATACACCAATTAGAATGAACAATCTATAAGTACACAAAATATTTTAGATGTATCTCACAAACACAAAGTTGATTGAGAGAAGCGACACAAGATGGCACATCTTTTATGATTTCATTTATGTTAAGTACAGAAGGAGGCCTAACTCATTTAAGTATCTGAAGTCAGGCCTCTGTGGAAGAAAGCACAGGTGGATCTTCTGGGATGCTGATACTGCTCTATTTCCTGATCTGGGCTCTGGATGCACTGATGTATTCAGTCACTGAAAATTCGTTAAAATATTCCTGTATCATTTGTGGACTTTTCTGCATATATATTATACTTTAATAAAATGTAAAAAAATTGAAAACAAAGTGTTTTTTGTTTGTTTGTTTGTTTTGCAGTACGCGGGCCTCTCACTGTTGTGGCCTCTCCCGTTGCGGAGCACAGGCTCTGGACGCGCAGGCTCAGCGGCCATGGCTCACGGGCCCAGCCGCTCCGTGGCATGTGGTATCTTCCCGGACTGGGGCACGAACCTGTGTCCCCTGAATCGGCAGGCAGACTCTCAACCACTGCGCCACCAGGGAAGCCTACAAAGTGTTTTTTATTACTCATTTGGTGATTGTATTAGTTTTCTATTTGGTGATTGTGTTAGTTTTCCATTGCTGCCTGGGCAGATTACCACAAAGTTAGATTCTTAAAACAGTTTAGAAGTCTAGGTATGACATGGACCAATCAGAGAATTCTGTTCTTGCATTAGAAAGGCTGAGGTCTCCATTTCCTTGTTGGCTGTCAGCCTCTCTCAGTCCCTCTGAAGACATTTGTATTCTTTTTTGCCCCCTCCACCTGTAAACCAACAATGGTGCAGAGAATACCCTGTGCCTTTCCTTTCTGCCACATCTCTCTTCCTCTTCTCTTCTGACTTTCATTTCCAGCCAGAGATGGTTCTCTATTCTTAATGGTTCATGCAACTGTACTGGATTCATCCAGAAAATACATGATAATCTCACCATCTCAATGTCCATAATGTTAATTACATCTGTAAAATTCCTTTTGTCATATAACCTAATATATATAAACTAATGCGATGTCATGTAACCCTGGGACTCATAGGTTCCAGGGATTAGGACATGAACATCTTTAAGGAACCACTATTCTACCTGACCCAGCAATGCAGTCTCACCCTCTCTGAACTGCCCTGCCCTGACCTGAAGATACTTAGATATTATGGTCTTTATATATCCTACTTAATGTGATTTTTCAAACATTTTGCTGCAGAATGTTAATGTGGTTGATAAAGAGGTGCTGTCCTAGTCTTTGAATGTCATGTAATGCACAGTTACCATATTACCTTTAAATCCAAAAGTTCTGAATTATAAAACACACCATGTTCAGCGACTGTGGATCTGTATTTCATTGAATGGAGATACCATAGTTTATTTATTCTGCTCCTTTGATACATATTTAGGCTATTTCTATTCTTTTCCAGTTACTAATAGCCTTATAATGAGCAACCTTGAACATATTTAATTTTGTATACATGCAATGATATTCGTATAACAAATATCAAGGAAAAACCCTCTAGGATCAAAAGGTACACACATTGTGTATTTTGATATATATTGCTAAATGGCCCTATGGAGGGGGAGGCAGCAAACCAATTTATCTTCCCTAGCTTCATATATGAAGGTTCTGCTTCCTCACATTCTTGCTCACATAGTGTGCAATCAAACGTCTAGATCTTTGTCACTCTGAGTCAGTATACTTTTACTTTAATTAATAGACTTCATTTTTGAGAAGTTTTAAGTTTATCAAAAAATAGAGCAAAAAGTACAGTGTAGTTTAAATTTGTAAGAATTTTATTATATGTGAGCATATTTGTAATAGATCATTCATATTTTTATATGTTTAAAAGAAAATTATATTTCCTTTATTGTGAGCTATTTTTTCATATTCTCTACAATTTTTCTACTGAGTGTTGGTCTTTTAAAATTGTTTTATGGGAAATCATTGTATATTTGTTATATTTTTGGTATACGTTAGAAATGGTTGTTCCCAGGTTTGCTTTTTTACTTTGATATTTTATTAAATCTCTTTCATTAAAGTGTTTTATTTTTATGTAAAATAAGTTGCCAATTTATTCTTTTGTATTTTATAGATTTTTAGTCATATTAACAAAAGCCTCCTGTGGATTACTTATGTGTATGAATTATGAATACAAGTTCTAATTCTGACCATAACTCCTTATCAGTAACTACATACAAGTGTTGGCTACATCCCAGTGAAGGCCACCATAGACCATATGGGTTAACATATTAAGGTTTTCTAACTTGCATATTCATAAATCCTACAGCTATAGAGATGAAGATAACAAGGGAAGCATGTTCATTAATTATACATAGGACCAACATATTATGATTCATTCAGTATTAAAATCCTGAACTCAGATGTATTTATTCACATTATAGGGCGGCATCTGTCACTGTGCTCTTCTTCACTTGAAGGATGAGTCTTTGTCCAGATGCAGGAACTTCACTCAGATGAAATCCTTTGTTTCAGGTCTAATTTTCAGTCTTGCCCTAAGCAGCCAGCATAGAGAGACAAAAAGCATCAATACTAGGAAAGTGAAACTGAGAGGAATGTATATTTCTGGGCTTTCTTGCTCTTATGCTCTTGCTTATGAAAATATTTGGGAATCAGCTTGTGTCATAGACAGGAGAAGGGAAAGGATGGGGGGAAATATTGAGGGAGAATTAGCAAGTGTTAGAAGAGGGGAATATCCTGGGGAATCAACATTAGATTTAGGTAGAAGGAGGAAAAGGATGAATAAAATCTAGGGGAAATGACAGATGTTACAAAGGAAGAGATGTCATTGTGAAGGAAAGGGAGGAAAGTCATAGAACCTGGAATAACCTGGAATTTGAGATTGACATTAGACATGGCCCTAGACCTGGACCTAACCTAAGACATGTACATTGTATCACAGCTATGGACTTTTACCATAAACTTGTATTGAATATAGACATTGGAATGGGACCTTCAGTCTTTTACCTGTGCTTGGAACCATGATTTCGAACTTGGACTTCAGACCAAGACCTAGATATCAGATCTTGATCTTGGACCTTAATCTGAACTTATTACCTGGACTTGGACATTGGAATGAAACATAAGACCTAAAATTTGAACGTGAATTTGTCCAGAAACTTGAATCTGCTCTTAATCATGCTCCATGGTTGGTAGACTTCAGCTTTAGACCTTGACATTGAGGTAGAGATTTAATCTTAGATGTGGACCTTATATCTGTACCTGGACCTGACCTTGGACCTGTACTTCAATTCTAGACATAGATGTGAACTTGAATTTTAGAAATTTACCTTGACCCTGAACCTGTACCTTGCTTTGGATGTTGAATCTGGAACTCATAAATGGATTTGACCTAGATCTTGGACCTGATAATAGACCAGATCCTGGATGGGGAAAATATACCTTGGACCATGAGATTAGACATGACTTTTGTCCTTAGATATATGAACTTTGGACCATCACGTGGACTTGAACTTCGACCTAACCTTGGTCATAGATATTGACTAAGTACCTATACTCTGGACTTGGACTTTGGACCTGGAACTTGGATCTGCATTTTCTAGTTCCTTACAGAAAACCTTCAGTTGGAATTTGGATTCAGATCAACTTATTATCTGTCTGCTAAGATCAGATCAGGCCCTTTCTGTCTTATGTTTTAAAAATCTTTATACTTGTTTTTTCAAAGCTCTTACCATACTATAATCAATTGTGTTATTATTTGACTTTTCATTTTATATATACCAGGTGTTTATATAGAAAACTTCAGTCAGTGGGCAAAATCTTGCACACGGACTGTTTTTTTATGACCCAAGAGCTTAAAATTTTTTTCTGTTTTTTTACATTTTAAATAGTTAGAAAACAATCAAAAGAAGAATATTCTGTGACACATAAAAAGGACATGAAATTCAAAGTTTAATGTCCATAATTAATGTTTGACTAGAACACAGACATATCCATTCATTTATATATTGTCTTTGGCTGCTTTCATGTGTCAATGGTAGAGATGAGTACTTATGACAAACATGGTGTGGTCTACAGAGACCGAATTATTTACTATATATTCCTTTATGGAAGAAGTTTGCTGACCCTTGTCCTACACAGTAAAGATGCAGGCCATATTTGTGATTATTAGCACTGTATTCAGATTTCAGAGGTTTTTAAATGTGATAAGTTACATCTTAAAGTCAACAAAATACAGTAAATTCCCATGAGTAGAGAAATGAATATATCGTTTTGAAATACTTACATGAATAAATAGCATACTGCAGCTAAAATCAATAAATAAGGACTATCTCAGTGTAGATAGATTTTTGAAAACTAAGGTCAAATGAACAAAAACATTTTAGAATGTTATATAAAATATGATACATGTATATAATAGGAAATATTACATAGTATGAAACAGCATGAAATAATACTACATATATTGATTTATACATCTATATGTAGTAAATTATTAAAAACCTAAGTTGGGGCTCCCCTGGTGGCACAGTGTTTGAGAGTCCACCTGCCAATGCAGGGGACATGGGTTCATGCCCCAGTCTGGGAAGATCCCACATGCCGCGGAGCGGCTGGGCCTGTGAGCCATGGCCACTGAGCCTGCGTGTCTGGAGCCTGTGCTCTGCAATGGGAGAGGCCACAATAGTGAGAGGCCCACATACTGCAAAAAAACAAAAACCTAAATTGGAAGAATGATCAAAAATTCATAACAGAGAAGTAAGAAGAGAAGTGGAACTGAGGGGTGATGCAAATAGACTACTATTGTATTTTCTGTTTATTACTTCACTTTGCTCCTTTATTTCTCAAAAAAATGAAGATATGAAGAAATATGTCAAGATATGAACATAAAGTGAAAGGAGTAAAAATGTATTTGATATAACTTTCTGAACCTGAAAAAGGAAACAGATATCCAGGGACAGGAATCACAGAGCGTCCCAAACAAGATAAATCCAAAGAGACCCACATGAAGACATATCATAATTAAAATGGCAACATTTAAAGGTAAATAGAGAATTCTAAAGGCAGCAAAAGTAAAACAAAGAGTCACATACAAGGGAACCCCCATAAGGCTATCAACTGATTTCTCTGCAGAAACTTTGAAGGCCAGAATATATTTAAAGTGCTGAAAGGTGAAAATCAACAACCTAAGATACTCTATGCAGCAAGGTTATCATTTAGAATAGAATAGAAAATAAAAGACTTCTCAGAGAGGCAAAAATAAAAAGTTCATCAATACTAAACTGACTCTAAAAGATATGTTAAAAGGCCTTTGCTAAGTGGAAAAGCAAAGGTAAACAAAAGTAAGATTTTATGGGAAAGGGAAAATCCCACTACTAAAGGTGACTACATTCTGAAAGCTGTGGATCAACCACTTAAATAAGCTAGTATAAGATTAAAAGACAAATAAGCTAGTATAAGTATAAGATTAAAAGACAAGTAAGCTAGTATAAGATTAAAAGACAAAAATTGTAAAATTATTTTTAACTACAATAAACAGTGAAGGGATTAACATGAAGATGTAAAATATGACATCAAAAACACAAAACATGTGGGGGGTAAGATTAGAAAAGGTAAATCTCTTCGAATATGTTTGAACTTAATGACTATCAGTTTAAAATAAAATATAATTATAGGTCAACATATATGAACCCCATGGTAACCACAAATCCAAAATTTACAATAGATATAAACAACTAGAGAGAAAGTAACACAAGCTTACCACTAAAGAAAAACATCAAACCACAAGGTAATAAACTAAAAGAAGAAGAAAGTAACAGAAAAGTACTACAAAAACAACCAGAAACTAAGTAACAAAATGGCAGTAAGTACATACCTATTGATAATCACTTTAAATGCCAATAAACTAAATACTCCAAAAAAGATGTAGCTGACTGGACAAAAAACAAAACAAGATCCATCTATACACCACCTACAAGAGACTCACTTCAGAGGTAAAGACACAATCAGACTCTGTTAGCATATGTGAGAGGATGGAAAAAGATATTTCATGCAGATGGATACAAAAAGAAAGCTGGGGTAGCAATACTTATATCAGAGTAAGTAGACTTTAAAACAAAGTCAATAAGAAAAAACAAAGAAGGTCATTATACAATAATAAAGGGATCAATACAAGAAGAAGATATAACATTTGTTAATATATATGCACCCAATACAGGAGCCCTTAAATATATAAAGAAAATATTAACAAATATAAAGGGAGAAATTCACAATAATACAATCATAGTAGGGGACTTTAATACCCCACTTACATCAATGGACAGATCATACAAAAGAAAACCAGTAAGGCAACAGTGGCCTTAAATGACACAAAAGACAGTTGGACTTAACAGATATCTACAGGACATTATATCAAAAAGCAGCAGAATACACATTCTTTTCAAGTGCACACAGAATATTCTCCAGGATAGATCACATGCTAGGCCAGAAAATCAGTCTCAACAAATTTAAGAGGATAAAAATTATATCAAGGATTTTCCTACCACAATGGTATGAAACTAGAAATTGATTACAGAAAGAAAAATGGAATAAGAACAAACAGGTGGAGACTAAATAAAATACTACTAAAACAATGGGTCAATGAAGAAATCAAATAAATATCAGAAAATACCTTGAGACAAATGAACATGGAAACATGGCACTCCAAAATCTATGGGATGCAGCAAAAGCAGTTCTAAGAGGGAATTTTATAGCAATAGAGAACTTCCTAAAGAAACAAGAAAAATCTCAAACAATTTAACCTACCGTCTAAATGAATTAGAAAAAGAACAAAGCCCAAAGTCAGCAGAAAGAAGGAAATAGTAAAGATCAGAGAGGAAATATATAAAATAGAGATTAAAAAACTAGAAATGATCAAAGAAACCAAGAGCTGGGTTTTTGAAACATAAAATAAATTGATAAGCCTTTAGCCAGGCTCACTAAGAAGAAAAGAGAGGGGACCCAAATAAACAAAATATGAAATTAAAGAGGGGAAATAACAACCAATAACTCAGAGATACAAAAAATCATAAGAGATTACTATGAAGTTATATGCCAACATTTTGGACAAGCTGGAAAAAGTGGACACATTTCTAAAAAGATTGAACCTGCTAAGACTACATCAAGAAGAAACAGACAATTTGAACAGACTGATCATGAGTAGTGAAGTGGAATTTGTAATGAAAAACCTTCAAGCAAGCCAAAGTCCAAGATCAGATGGCTTCATGTGGGAATTCTACCAAACATGTAAAGAAGAGCTAATACCTATGCTTCTCATGCTTTCTCCCCAAACTGAAGAGGATAGAACACTTCCAATTCATGTTATGAGGTCATCATTACCCTGATACAAATAACAAGGGCATTCCAAAAAAAGAAAAAAAGAAAGAAAGAAAGAAAGAAAATTACAGGCCAAATTGATCTTTGATGAATATAGATGCAAAAAGACTCAACAAAATATTGGTCAACCAAATGCAACAATATAAATAAAGTATTATAGGCCATCATCAATTTGGATTTATTTCAGCAACTCAAGGATGATTAAATATTCACAGGTCAATCAATGTGATACACTACATTAACAAAAGGAAGGATAAAAATTACAGACCATCTCAATGGATGCAGAAAAAGCATTTGAAAAAATTCAACGTCTATTCATGATAAAAACTCTCTTCAAAATGGGTGTAGAGGGAACATTGCTCAACCTAAAAAAGGCCATTTATGACCATCCCAGAGCTAACTTCATACTCAATGGTAATAGACATTTTTCCACAGGGGTAATGCAGATGGCTAACAGGCACATGAAAGCATGCTTGATATTGCTAATTACTAGAGAAATGCAAATCAAAAACACAATGAGATACCTCACACCTGTCAGAACGGCTATCATCAAAAGGTCTACAAACAGCAAATGTTGGCAAGGATGTGGAGAAAAGGGAACCCTTGTACACTGTTTGTGGGAATGTAAACTGGTGCAGCCACTATGGAAAATAGTATGGAGTTTCCATAGAAAACTAAAAATCAAACTACCATATGATCCAGCAATTTCATTCCTGGGCATATATACTCAGAAAACACTAATTTGAAAATATATATGCATTCCAATGTTCATAGCAGCACTGTTTACAATAGCCAAGATATGGAAGCAACCCAGGTCTCCATCAACAGATGAATGGTAAAGTAGAGGAATATTACTCAGTCACAAAGATAATTAAATTCTGCCATTTGTAGGAACTTGGATGGACCTAGAGAATATTATGCTTAGTGAAATAAGTCAGGCAAAGAAAGACAAATACTGTATGTTATCACTTATATGTGGAATCTAAAAAATAAAACAAATGAACATATATAGCAAAACAGACACAGACTCACACATGTAGAAAACAAACTAGTGGCTACCACTGGGGAGAGGGGAGGTGGGAGGGGCAACATAGGGGTATGGGATAAAGGTATACAAACTACTATGTATAAAATACATAAGCGAAAGTAAATATTGTAGAGCACTGGGAATTATAGCCATTATCTTGTAATAACTTTTAATGGAGTATGATCTGTAAAATTACTGAATCACTATGCTGTACACCTGAAAATAAAATAATATTGTAAATCAACTATATTTCATTATATATATATTTTTCAGAAATATAAACACTAACCACAGGGCTAGAAGGATCTAGGAAGATAGTCTAATCCCAAGCTCCCCATTATACAAGGTAAGAAAGTCTCAGGTTGGGAAAATTACTTGCTCAATGTCACACAATAAGTTGGTACCCAAAACATCCTTGGAAATACCCTGAAGGCATCAGTTACATATCAGATGAAATAAAAGTTATAAGTAACCACTAATCAGAGGGCTACCAAAAAATCCCCACGATGAGAACGAGATATCATCTCATACGTGTTAGAATGTATACCATCAAAAAGACACAAATATCAAATGTTGGCAAAGATGTAGAGAAAAGGGAACCCTAGTACACTGTTAGTAGCAATGTAAATTGGTGCAGCCACTATGGAAAACAGTATGGCGTTTCCTCAAAAAACTAAAAATAGAACTGCCATGTGATTCAGCAGTTGCACTCCTAAGTATATAACCAAAGAAATTGAAAACACTAATTTGAAAAGATGCATGCACCCCAATGTTCATAGCAGCATTATTTACAATAGCCAAGATATAGAAGCAACCTCAGTGTTCATCAGTAGATGAACAGACAAAGAAGTGGTGAATATGGAATTTTGCTATTTGCAGCAGCTTGGATAGACTTGGAGGGTATTACCTATTATGCTTAGTGAAATAGATAAGACAGAGAAAGAAAAATACTGTATGTTGTCACTTATATGTGGAATCTAAAAAATGAAACAAATTAATGAATACAAAAAAACAAATAGATTTACAGAGATAGAGGAAAACTTGTGGTTTTCAGTGGCAGAGAGAAGAGGGGAGGAGCAACATAGGGGTATGGGATTAAGAGGTGCAAACTACTATGCATAAAATAAATAAGCTACAAGAATATATTGTACAGCACAGTGAATATAGCCAATGTTTTATAAGAAATTTAAATTGAGTATAATGTATAAAAATATTGAATCCTGATGTTGCACAACTGAAACCAATATTGTAAATCAATTATACTTCAATAAAAAAGGAAAGGAAAGAAAAGCAATATGGTTAAGGAAGTATTTCTTCTTTTTATTTTTATTTGCTGCCAAAAGAAATGTGACCACTGGAAATGCAGTTCAGAGCTGCAGAATTACCACGAACAAACTAAATATAATTGGTGGTAATCTGTTGGAAACATAATCTTAATTATTTCTCAAATGAAGAACACCTTGTATTATGACCAGTTTATCCTAAAAGAAAAATAAATAACAGCCAATAGCCTTTATAAAATACTCAGTAGATATATTAGAAGAACAAACATGAAATACAAGAGTGAACTGTCCCAAACCAATGTGAGACATTGAAACCAAATAAAATTTGACACAATTTCCTGATAAAAATTTATTGCCCCCAATGACTGCATAGGTCATAAGATAGTTGCTGTTAATTACTAGTGACTATTCATTACCAGAATATGACTAACAAAATTCAAGCAGCTGTGGTATCAGCTTTGCAATACACTGATAACTTTCCTTATTGCCTGAGGGACTTTGAGGTTTGTCCCATTTGCCTTGTTTCACAAAGTACATGGTATCTTTATATTTGATTATTTTCCACTTCTTCTGATAGGCTTAGGATAAGATGAAAGGACTAAACTAGCATCCTGAATATTTGGTTAATAGATCCCAAATGGTGTGCTTTAGTGATGTCTTCAGTAAAATATATTTTGAGGCTATTTTTGAACTTGGCTCTGCTAAGTCATCTTCCTGGAGCTCTTCACATATTGACATCCTTGGAAGAAAGATACTGGATTCCTGCAAAGGGATCATTTACCCCTTGTATTATTCTACGAATAACCAACTGAGGCTTATCTGCAAATATTAATATTATTGGACTTGGAAGGTAATAGGAATAAAAAGTACAGCTTGGTTACCATATTTTTTGGTAAAGAAAACTTAAAGCTGAGACTTGGCTAATATAAGAGGAAGAATTCCTCTCTTACCATTAAGAATTATATTGTAAGTAATCAAAATCTAGCTGTGTATATATAGTATTTGAACAAACTACTCAGACTAGTTAATAAGGACATTATGAAGTAGAGTGAGAAAAACTTAAAAATAAAAAGAGTGAAACATATGTCACATTCGGTGATATTGGCAAATAAGTTCCCTTAACTTTTATCCAACTATTATATGCATTTGCTATTACTATCATATATTTTTATCCACCGAAATTTAGATGGAGTGTAAAGTCAATGATAGAGGCACCACCAGAGGCTGAGGAGCCTGTGGGGATGTGCTGATCCAACTGGAGATGAGGTTTGGTCCAGTTCATTGGTTCCCAGTGACTGGTAGAAATTCAAAACACATAGTTCTCGAAGCAGTTGAGGATTAGAAAGATACCATGAGAAGAGTGAACACAACAGCCAGTAGGATAACTCTTGGATAAGTGGAAGACAGTCCAAGGTCAGAAGGAGTTATGGTACCTGAGGAAATATCCAAGAAGGGTATCTAGGTCAGAAAACAAGCCAAAGTCAGAACAAGAGGCTGAGATAGTCTGTTTGCTGCAGTAACTTGTGTTGGGGTGCCTTCTTGGTCCCCTTCTCTAAGAACTAGGTCTCATCCACAGGTCCTATTTAAGAGGTGAGTGCAGCTCCCATAATAATAGCAAGTGACTCAAATTCCTTGCCCCAACTGATTGAATGGGAGTAAATACCCAGGCCTACCTACATTAATCAGATATTGTACTGAAAATTAATTTGTTCACTGAGAATGTAGTCAATTTTTAAGTCCATGAAGTGAAAAGTTTAGGAGAACTCTAATGAATTAACCATGTTTGATCACTCTTCCTGTATCACCAAGGCAAGGAAACTGACAGGCTAAAAGAATATGAATGAAACCCAGTGAAATAAAAAGAAAAGGAAGGAGAGCATACCCTCATTTTCTGACTTTGTTCTTCCTTTGTCTAGTACTTCGTGAGACTTGGCTATATGCCCTAATCTTGGGTGCGTTGAGATAAATCTGTGTCGTTCCTAAATCATTCCTTTTTACTTGAGTGAGTTACAATGCATGTCAGCACCTTATATGCAAATAGCTTAAACTAAGTGAGCCTGAAAGAAGCCTGTGTCCTATGTCAGTCAAGGCACCTTTGAATTCTCAACAACCTAATAGGAGTATGCGCTCTAGAAGAGGACACTGGGGAACTCAGGTACCAGATGTGATACAAAGTTTCTCATGCAAAGTTTGTGTGTTGAGGGCTCACACACAAATTGGAGGATCTTTATCTTCCCTCCAAATTGAGTGGGAATAGTTTCTAGAGAGAGAAAGTAAGAGATTATAAATATTAGGGGAGAGGGACAATTTTATCAACTGTGTCAGGAGGAGTAGAACTCTCGACAGCCTGAAAGGCACAAAGTTATGGAGGGCTCAATGGGACAGAATGGATACAGGGGGAGGAAAGATGGAAATTGCTTCCCTACCTCTGTTCTAGACTTCTAGATGGAAAACTTCATGATTGTTTACCAGGGGAAGAAAATTTATAACATAGTTCAGGACACAAACTGGTCAGCAATAAAGACTATGAATTTAGCAAAATATCCTCTGTGATCAGTAACTAAGGATCTTGAGCATGGCTATAATTACAGTGGACGTGTTGACTGACTTGACAACAGCTATTCTTTTAAATTCTGCTAACAGAACCCCCACTTTGCATGAAAGACAGTATGTCCAGTCCCAGCAGATGAATCCTGAGTGGTCAAAGAAAATTATGACAATTTTGAGACCTTCTTTTGGAAGGGGGATGACTAGAACTGCAACCCAACATTGTCCAATAAGATATAAGACTACATTGAGTACAGGCTTGTGAGACAAATATTCCTCCATAGTAAGAAAGAATGTATAAGAAGGGAGTCTTTTTTTCTCATCTTCCCTTCTTTCCTTACTGCACTGGAAATTGTTGGACAATGCCTAGGCTGCTGTGGATATTTTCTGTCCATGAGGAAAAGGCCAAGGTCATCATGGAGATCTCTACCTGCAGTCCTGACATCTCTGAACTTCTGAATGTGAAACCTGGAAAAGTCTGTTCCCAGAATACTTAAGTAAATCAATAAATTTTTGTATTATTTAAGCTGCTTATGGTTGGGTCTTTTGTTACAGCCAAAAGTATCATAATGCATACAGTAGATGAAGAGAAGCAGGGACAACTCCACTGGAGGGAAGGAAAGTCCTAGCAAAAACAAAATCATATACTAAGTCAAAATAGCCGAAGGCGCTGGGATTGAAGGTAAAGATATAAAACTGAGTTGTGTAGAAAACTAAAGATCAGAGCCAACAATAGTTTGTCTAAGCAGATCAAGGGGACTAGGAAGTGTTTGCATTTCTGTGGTCAACATTATGCTGGGTGGGGTCAGTGGTTCTTGAAGGCACAGTTGGGTTTCTACTCATTTCAAAGGCATGATGTTTGAATATAGCATATAACCTTCTGGTGGGCTCCTAAATATGTTTAGATCAACAAATAAGTAACTTTAGAGTCCTTTTGTGGTGTAGTTTGATGGAACTAGACAAATCATCACCCAGTTGAATACCTCCTGGGCCTGTAACTCAGAATGTTAATGTTTAATGTTTTGCTGAACAATTGTATGTCGTACCTTATAGAGTTAGAGCTAAGAGTGTCCTTATAGATCACTTAAGCCAACTGGGAAAGCACATTAAACACTAAGTCTGGAGATACTGGGAAGAGAGCTCAAGATTCTAGTTCAGAGCAAAGATCTTGGGGGTAGTGGAAAACAGGAACAAAGTATTAACAAAGCTGGAATGAGAAAAACCTGGATGGGAGGAAGTGGCTTCAATAACTGCTGTTGTTTGCAAGTCACCTTCCTGAGATTCAAGGGGCATTGGAAGGCAGTCTCTCTTTAAAGAATGAGGGGCAACATAGACAGCATAGCTAATGAGGTATAGCAGAAATCAAAATCTGGTTTATCAACTTCATGTTCACTTCCTCTTCCACTTTATATCTACTGTTCAGTTAAAGCTCTAGCAAAGGATGATAATGGTGATACATAGGTGAGCTGAAAAATCAGAACCATCACTGGAAAGACCCCAAGGCTTCCCATAGCAGCCTGCTGATGTGCTCAAAATCCCATCTGCTTGATAAATTAAATCACCTTCAACTAAAAGTCATGGATTTCTACTCATACTCAAGACATTCGGCATTCCTGTCAAGACAGTGCTGAGAGTGATCACTCTAAATAGACAGATAGACCTTATTTTCTTGGAGGAATGGTATTTCTTTTCTTTTTTTTAAAAAATAAATTTATTTATTTATTTTTGGCTGCGTTGGGTCTTCATTACTGCATACAGGGTTTCTCTAGTTGTGGAGAGCGGGGGCTATTCTTTGCAGTATGCGGGCTTCTCATTGCGGTGGCTTCTCCTGATTCAGAGCATGGACTCTAGGCGTGCCGGCTCCAGTAGTTGTGGCTCGCAGGCTCTAAAGCACAGACTTAGTAGTTGTGGCACACGGGCTTAGTTGCTCCATGGCATGTGGGATCTTCCCGGACCAGGGCTCGAACTTGTGACCCCCTGCATTGGCAGGTGGATTCTTAACCACTGTGCCACCAGGGAAGTCCAAGGAATACTATTTCTTTTTAAGTCACTAACTCCATAGTCTAGAGTGTTCTGGAGTTTGTTTGTTTGTTTGTTTTTCCATTCCTGATTTTCTGGTAGTGAAATGACAACAAGAACAGCTAAAGAGAGGGGAAAATTTTACCTGTGATACCTAAATCTTCCCTTTTTGTCTTCTGGCTCTCCCATGGGTATGTTGACAATTTCACAACTGTCCCTCAAATGGTATACTTCATTAATCAAGACAACATTCAAATTTACTTACTACAATAGGTTGATGTATATCTTTAGGGTATTTTAATGTAAAATGGTATTTTTCCCCACAACACCGAGTTTTTCAAGAATTCAAGAACATACATACTCCATTTTGCATATGTGATTGCTACTATTTACTTCTTCTCAAATAATTCTCTCTTTCTTTTTGGCTATGCCATGTAGCTTGTAGGATATTTGTTCCCCAACTGGAGATTGAACCCAGGCCCTTGGCAGTGAGAGCATAGAGTCCTAATCACTGGACCACCAGAGAATTCACTGAAATGATACTTTTAATGTAGCAATATTACTTTTTAAGTCATCCTAACATATTTGCATGGTATTCTGTTTTTTTTAAACTTTAATTTTCACTGAACTCTCACTATAGTTATATCCTTACATTTACTTATTTTTTGGTGAAGTAATTCCATCCTTACTTTTTAACAAATGAATCTGTTGGCTGTGCTATCCTTCCTATTATATTATTTGTGAGTTCTATTGACTTTTGGATTTGGAGGACATAAATCAACTACAAGCTGAGTTTCATTGACCGCTTCACAAAAGTCCACAGTAGACACCTGCACAAAAGCTGACCTATAAAAATTGCATGAGGGTCAGTGTTGTAGAGAATACCAGCCTAACTTTTCACCAGAATCTCTAAAATAAACCTGAACCATATAGGTTCAGTGTCACAGAGCTGTCAAAATTTCCAAATCAGAAGTAAACCTGACTAACAAGTTTTTCTCAGTAAAAGCGAAGCTGATCACCCTCCCAGGTAGAATACAAAAGAAATGACAATTCTTCTACAGCCAATGACAATTTGCAAGGCAGTTGTCATCAGTCCAGGGGAGTGAGCATCAGTCCAGGGGAGTGAGCATCTTGATGAAGGAGAGATCTAACTTACATTCAATGTAGGATCAGGTCTACAATTTCATCCAGCTCTTGCTCTTACCCTTCCTTAACCCTCTCTCATTCTTCCTTTGACTCTATGTCATTTGACTATAGTCTTCCTAGGTTTGAAATTCCTTCATTGCCTCTTAATATATCACATTATCATTATCCATCAGGGAAGTTACATCTCTCAAGAAGACCAGCAAGGCAAGTTTCTGCAACTCATTTTCCTTAAGATTTTGGCTCATCTATAGACTTGTGAGATTATTCTGAATTTTCCTTAAAACTAGCTACCATGTATAAGAGGCAAAGTTCTTCTCTGCCTTTATCTATGTGTGATACTTGTCATTCCCATACTCACCTCCACTTAACATCCAACATTTATTTAATTCTACTGCACAGTTAGAAAGAAATACATGTGTGTGCCTACAGGAGTGAGCATTTGTGACATCAACCAGAAGAACTACTCCAGGAGATGTGCTCCTTAAAAGTTAATACCTCATTTTGTGTCACAGTTGTCTAACAGGGAATAGTCAGGGAAAGAAAAAACTTCACCTGTTCCTGGCAAAAGTGCTGACTTGATAATGAGAAAAAGGCAATATCTGTGGCAATTCCCAGGCTTTGCAAGAAAGAGACTCCTCCCCATGGCAGGATCTCCTTGAACCAAAGCCAGGCTCCTCCCATGACCCCTGTCATGGCTCCACTTTCCTGTTATTCATTACAGTGCCCCTCCTTCAAATCCTCTTATAAAAGCCCAGTCCTTTCTACCCTGACAAACCAGTGCAGATCCCTGCAAGACAGGTAAGTGGGAGCTGAGAGAAGATGAGACCCCTGGCAGGGGTTTCACCTCACACATTTCAGAGAAGGTATACAAGGATCCCTGTCCTCAGAGAACACAGGAGCACTGAGACAAGGCAAAGGCAGTCCCAGGCGGTCTCAGGTGTAGTAGTGTATATAGATTTTCCAATACTTTCAAGAAATATAGAAGGGGATGGATGCCATCAAGATAGATTTATTCTGAGGGGACTAGACAGAGGAAGAGACAAGAGGTACAACAGGGGCTTTCTCATGCCCTCTCTCTGACAACCTTTTAGTTCTCTGGTTGCCTCTGCACATCACAGACAAAATGATGCCTTCCATGGATGCTGCGCTCCTGCCTAATGTTCCTGTCTCAGGTCCAAGGTGAGATTTCTCTGCCTCTAGCACTGGGTTCCCAGTGTTTATTCAGGGCCAAGAAGAGGAGCAAAGCTCCTGTGTGCCTCCCATGGTAATGGTACAGCCCCACACGACAACACTGCCTGCAATTCCTGCATCATCATCCTTCCTTCTGGGTGACTAGTGGTGGGAGGCACCGCATTGGTCCAGTAACAGTGGGATGAGATGATTTCCATTTTCTCATTAGATTCTAATTCATGTGGGTAGATTAAGGAGGGTAAGCATAGAGTGTCATTAATGAGATGAGTAGGAAAATGATTGGAGGATCCAGTGTAAGAATAGTCAGCCCAGAGGAGGAGGAGCCTTGGACTTTTGAATAAAAGAGAATAGTAAGAGCAAAAGAGATTATCTCTCAATTAGTAACTTTCGTTCAAAATTAAAAAAAAAAAAAAATCCTGGAAGCGTTGGCAATGGTGACAGGCAGTCAGGAGTTTGTTGTCACTGCCCAAAGCACTGGCCTCATAGGTGTTACCCAAGGTCACCTTCCCACTCCAATCCCCTCTCTCCATTTCACCCCATACCTCTCCTTTATTTCTTCCTCCCCAGGGGAAGACTCCCAGAACAAACTTCCTTTTGCACGGATCAGATGTCCCAAAGTCTCCATGGCCTATGTGTCCTACTGCTATGCCTTGTTTATAGCACCCAGAACCTGGATGGATGCAGACCTGAGTGCTGGAATTTGCAGTTAGGGGTGATAGTGAAAAGCAATTTACAGACCAGATTGTGGGGCATGAGCAGTCTCATTATCTAGAGCTTCTTGAGCATGAGAATGAGCACCTCATCTTTTGCAAACACACCCCTTCTCTCCTACCTCGGCTCTGCCTTTCCCCCAGCATGAAGCATCTCAAGCTCCTTCTCAGTGTCTCCCTTCTCCACACAGATGACCTGCCAGAAGAGGCCCTCAGGCCACCTTGTGTTTGTACTCAGTGGGCCTGAGGGATCCTTCGTGGCGTCCCTGGCCAAGAACAATTTGAAACTCCTCTCAGACGTCTGGATTGGGCTCCATGACCCCACAGAGGTACACTTACATCCTCTTTAATCTGTTACCTCCCAAGATGCTATGGCCACCCAGGACCCTCCACGTCCCCTGTGCCTGCCAAGTAAATATCCTAGAAATTCCTGGAGCTCAGGGGATAATTGGAAAAAAATGGAGAGCCTTGAGACGAGCTGAAGAGCTGAGTTATGTGCAGGTCCCTAGTCTCCAGGTAAAGTTAATCTGCCTCTTGCCTAACTTTTTACATGATTCACACATTATGCCTTGTAATTCAGTTCTCTATGATTCCCTGAGTCTGCACATACTGTGCTTAGTGAGTCCTAAATGAAGATTTAGGACTGACACATTTTTCCCTTATAAAACTGACGTTATCTTCGAGGTTTAGGTGTTAATCACAAATGTACCGCTAAGTGTAGTTCAGATAGTGACATGTTACTCTGAGAGGTTCCATTGGTCTTTGTGATCATTCATTTTGGAATGTGCCAATAGATTTAGGGAGAGTTTCCCAGAGGAGAGCTGTGGAGACACCACATGGAAGAGCAGAGCAAATTCCATGATGCTGGGGAGGGGATCAGGCATTCCAGCTGAGGGAATCAGGCCAGGAGAACTCTACAGGCCTTTCCACCTCACCTGACTCCATCCTCTGCTCTATAGGGCTCTTAGCCCAATGCCAGTGGATGGGAGTGGAGTAGTACTGATGTGCTCAATTAAGTTGCCTGGGAGAGAAATCCAGCCACCATCTCAAACCCTGGCTACTGTGGGAGCCTGTCAAAAAGCACAGGTAAGAAACAGAAGAGGTCACTTCTGCCCACCCTATTCCCTCCCCTCATCCCCCATTTCTGGGTCTCGTTTTCAGAGAATCCTCCTGGGCTGGAACTGTAATACTGGCTTGTCTGTTCCCATCACCTCTCTTCTCTCCTTTCTTTCTGTCTCTTTACCCGGGGTGGGACCCTGATGAAGATGAAGGAGAGCATTTGAGTCCTAGGCCAGAATCCGGGATGCATCTCCATTGGATTCTCAAGCTCCACCAGCCCCATTCACTTGAGTTCTTCTGTCACTTTAGGGTATCTGAAGTGGAGAGTTTATAACTGTTATATGAACTTATCCTATGCCTGCAAGTTAAAGGACTAGGTCAGAAGGGAAGTCAGCAGTCTGAGTCTGGTGTGTAATTCATCGTGGACTTGGAACCAAGTGTGAAGACCCATCCCAGAAGGGGATATTCTCCCCACACCCCCAATCTAACCACCTTATTTTGACATCTCCTCCCCTCCAACCTCATATCGGGCTCTTTCCTATGTTCTATAACCTGAGTTTTCAAGGTACTATAATAAAAATTTTAGTTTTTCATTGCTTGTCTTCTCTGCTTCATTCTCATAGACAAACTCTGGGGAGGAAGTGGGTGAGTGAGGGGAATTGGTGGGTCAATCTATGCCCAATTTCACTCAGGTTCCTGGGGAAATAACTAAATATATATATATATATATATATATATATATATATATATTCCTCTTGGCATATTTGTGGTGAGGTATGTCAGCACTGCTTCTGTAGGCTGTGGGTTGTGTACATATAAAGACATTGCTCTCCCACACACTCTACTGCACAAAAATTCCTAGACAAGGTCTCTGATGGTGTGAGGCAACCATTTTAGGATCTGATGATGTTCAGAACAGTATTTCCTAAACTATCCGTGTAAAAGATAATGATAAGATTTTATTAACATTCATAAAATAGAAATAAAATGAAGAAATTCAAAAATTAAATGGATAAAACACATATCTGAAATGCATATATAATTGTTTTGTTATTAGTTTTGACAGAAAAAAAGGTAATCTTTCTAATTGTTGTACAATTTCAGCATCTATACTTCCCTTGCCATGGTCGATTGGCATGAGTCCATTTAACTACATGTTGCCCTGTCCCTAGAAGGCACTTGGGAGAACAAACCCCAGAAGGTCCTCTTAAAACACTCTGACTCCAGTCAGGACTGGATTTGGGCAACTTATTGTCTGGCAGGATTTCTCTTAACTTATTTTTTTCCATGGAAGCAACCTAAATGTCCATCAACAGATGAATGGATAAAGAAGATGTGGCACATATATACAATGGAATATTACTCAGCCATAAAAAGAAACGAAGTTGAGTTATCTGTAGTGAGGTGGATGGACCTAGAATCTGTCATACAGAGTGAAGTAAGTCAGAAAGAGAAAAGCAAACACCATATGCTAACACGTATATACAGAAATTTAAAAAGTGGTACTGATGAACATAGTGGCCAGGCAGGAATAAAGACAGAGGCTTAGATAATGGACTTGAGAGCACGGGTGGGGAAGGGGAAGCTGGGATGAAGAGTAGCATTGACATATATACACTACCAAATGTAATATGGTTGGCTAGTGAGAAGCAGCTGCATAGCACAGGGAGATCAGCTTGGTGTTTTGTGACGACCTAGAAGAATGGGATATGGAGTGTAGAAGGGAGGCTCAAGAGGGAAGGGATATAAGGATATATGTATACATATAGCTGATTCACTTTGTTGTACAGCAGAAACTAACACAACATTGTAAAACATTTATACTCTAATAAAGACCTGATTAAAGACCTAAATGTAAGGCCAGACACTATAAAACTCTTAGTGGAAAACATAGGCAGAACACTCTATGACATAAATCACCGCAAGATACTTTTTGACCCACCTCCTAGAGTAAGGGAAGTAAAAACAAAAATATACAAATGGAACCTAATGAAGCTTAAAAGCTTTTGCACAGCAAAGGAAACCATAAACAAGATGAAGGGACAACACTCAGAATGGGAGAAAATATTTGCAAATGAAGCAACTGACAAAGGATTAGTCTCCAAAATATACAAACATTTTTTGTATTAAAAAAATGATGCTTTTTTAGTCTGTCATACAGAGTGAAGTAAGTCAGAAAGAGAAAGACAAATACCGTATGCTAACACATATATATGGAATTTAAGAAAAAATAATGTCATGAAGAACCTAGGAGTAAGACAGGAATAAAGACACAGACCTACTGGAGAACGGACTTGAGGATATGGGGAGGGGGAAGGGTGAGCTGTGACAGGGCGAGAGAGAGAGGCATGGACATTTATATACTAACAAACGTAAAGTAGATAGCTAGTGGGAAGCAGCCGCATGGCACAGGGATATCGGCTTGGTGCTTTGTGACCGCCTGGAGGGGTGGGATAGGGAGGGTGGGAGGGTGGGAGACACAAGAGGGAAGAGATATGGGAACATATGTATATGTATAACTGATTCACTTTGTTATAAAGCAGAAACTAACACACGATTGTAAAGCAATTATACCCCAATAAAGATGTTAAAAAAAAAAGGAATAAAATTACAAAAAGTGACATTAGCAGCCACTCTAGAAGAAGTACATAGCCTCTGTAGAAATGCAAGTAAATTCGCTCTTTTTCCTTAAAGGAGCATTCAAGTGCGTTTTGTTCATTTTTACAGTAATGAGAGTGCCCTTCAGTCAATTTTCAGGACCTGGTACAAATTATTATATTTTCTCCCTTTAAATGTCAAGGGCAAAAAGTGGAGGGCTCCTCCGCCACCCAGAGCCAAGCGCCTGGGCCAGCAGTGGGAGCTGAAGGATCCCCTGTGCTCAGAACACAGGGGCGCCCCGCGAGGCCCCGGGTCCGCGAGGCCCCGGGTCCGCGAGGCCCCGGG